>NC_056751.1:280624531-280797031 GCF_019279795.1 Protopterus annectens
AGTCTATGCCCAAGATTTTTCTAGCAAGAACTACTCATGTCCTGGAGAGTAACAGGGACAAATCCAGCAGAAATTTACGGATTCCCATCCAGTCATCCAGATTATGCTTAAACAGGTCATGGAGGTGCTCTGCTTGATATGGATTGGAAACCTATTACAGAGGAGTGGCAACTTCTGAGTGATGCATCTGTTTCTCCACCAGGTCATTTTTATGTCACAGCCTAAATTGAGGTCCTTGGAATGGGTGACTAGTCCCATTTGACTTACGGATGTGCAGCATTTCCATTAGATTTGCTTATCAAGTTGCTTGCCTTGTTCAGTAGTTTTCTTCACTCCTCCCTAGTAGAGCAGTGGCTATGGATATGTACTTCCTGACTCTCTCCGTGGCCAGTCTGGTTGAGATGGATATTTTGAGGCATTGTAGCAATTGCCTCATGTACACTGACAACCCACTTATTCTTAACAAAACTGATAGTATATGCGAGAGGTGTAAATATACTTTAACGCAGGATGCAAAACTCTCTCTTACAACCAAAACTAATCCTATAGAGGTTGTTGGTGACACTTGCGCCGTGCCTACTGCATAGGGTAAAGAGCCGACACATAAAACTACTTATGCTGAGGCACTCAGAGGCAACCTTCCTAAAACAGTAAGACCTCCTGCATAGTACAGTTAAAGAAAGGGACCTCAGCCAGCACTTAAACACTCCATTAAAACACCATCCACAGCTACACGTAGTAACACTGTATCCATTGCCTACACTGCTAGGCCCTTAAGGCAAACCTACACACAGCCAAATTTCCTGATCATTGGTGATTCTGTACTGAGGCACACCGATGTCCCCCTCACCAGACTGAGTAACGAGAGAGTTGCATTTAGATGTTTTTCTGGGGCTAGGAGTCGTTAAGTCACACAGGCACTCAGGTCATTGAACCAAAGGTATCAGTATGACTCTGTCATAGTCCATGTGGGTGTTAATGACCTGAGACGTACCTCCCTTGACTATATGATGCAAGACATGATTGAGCTCGTTGATTGTGTTTCAGGTAGGTATGAGCCTAGCATTGACCAGCATACTACCTTCTCCAAGGTTGATAACACTTTACCAACAGAAAATGGTTGATTTTAACAATTGGCTTAGCTTCTGGTGTCAGTCCAGGGGGTACAATGTTTGACAGCCTGCAAGGATATGGTTGACAGCGCACACTTCTTTGCCAGGAATGGTCTGCACTTATCCTTCTAGGCTTTCATATGCTGGCAAAGACCTTTTCAACCCCAGTAGTGCCTTTTCTAGGCAATGCCAAACTGATAAACTACTGACTTAACTGAACTTATGAAGGAACAACTGAAGGTGGTAATGCTCAGTGCTAGAAGTCTTAACAAGAAACTTCACTCCCTGCAAGCCTTTCTGTCCTTGCAGAGTCTAGATAGCTGTGTAGTAACCGAGACCAGGGTAAAGTCGCTGAGGGCACCCCAGCAATGCAAGGTTATAATGCTTTTCACACCTTTAGACCAGCTACTTCCACAGGAGGGAACTAAAGGTGGAGTAGTGTCAGTCTATATTAAGAATAATCTTACATTCAGACTAGTTAAAGTGTATGACCCACTGGAACTCCTACATGTGGAACTCACCATAAACAGGGTGCCTTACCATATCCTGCAACATATAGGTCCTCACCATGTCATAGGAAATCCATACTACCAATTTCAGTGTACTAACATCCCCCACTGTCCAACCCAACATGATATTCATGGGAGGTCTCAACTACTAGTCTATAGAATGGGAATCTTACACCACTTCTAATGCACAAGCCCAGTGATTCCTAAACTTTGTTAATACCAACATCCTGGAACAGTTCGTTCATTCTCCTACCAGGAGCACAAACATTCTTGACCTTGTACTCACGAACATGGGGAGGGCCATTGTTCCTCTCCCAGTGCAGTATCTTCGCTTATCAGATCTGACTATAAGGCAGTATTACTTGAAATAAAAAATTAAATCTGGGGATCCAGCAAAACCAAAAGCCTTTAGGAACTATTCCAAGGCTAACCGCAGTCTCCTTTGCAACACCTTGGCTAAATTCCAAGCACCCCCAAACCCAGTAAACACCATAGAATACACTGAGCTATCTACACCCACATTCATAGCTGTATAAACCATGCTGTGCCCACTCATATTAAGAATAAGACCAACTCAAAAAACAATTCACCCTGGTGAAATCACACTATCAATCGGTTATACAACAAAAGAAAAAAAAAATCTTGGCCAAGCATAGGAGGAACAAAACCATACATACTAAAAGCCCCCCGACCAATCTAAACAGGCAGCTAAAAAGGTTAATTAATACTTCAGAGGCTAAACTTGAAGAAAAAATACCTCCTTAGGCAAAGGACAACCACAAAGCTCTCTTCAGCTATGTCCGTAACCACAGAGGAAATACACAACAATGCCCAGAACTTATTGTAAATGGCATCACCCACACTGAAGTGGAGGCCATTGCCAACCTTTTGGCTCAAATTTGGCCCACCACTCCACCCAACAGTCCCAAGGAAGTACCACATAATGAAATCCCCCCACCCCCAAATCATTACTAGGGAACAGGTCATTAATGCACTTTTCAAGGCCAAAAACACTGCATTGATGGGCACTGATAATTTCCCAGGATGTGTAATAAATAGCGTGAAACATTACCTCTCTGGTCCACTTGAATCACTTTTCAAATGGAGCCTTCAACCAGGTTTTGTGCTCAAGAAATGGAAGATGGCTATAGTCATTCCTCTGTGCAAAGGAGGTCCAGTCACTGATCCCGGTAAACACAGGCACATAAGTCTTACCAGCCTCATATGTAAGGCCATGGAAAGAATCATCAATGACATGATAAATGAGTTCATAGGTAACCTGCAAGTGCTGATCCCTTCACAGTTTGGCTATATTAAAGGAAGGTCATGCCTATTAAATCCGGTGGACTTCTTGAGAGGGTCACCAAAGCATTGGATGAAGGTAAAACTGTGTACACTCAACCTGGCCAAGTCTTTTGATACAGTACCCCACTCCGGCATTATAGACAAGCTCAATAATTTAGGTATAAACCCTTTTATCACTCACTGGATAGCCAACTGGCTCACTAATAGGACCCAGGAGGTCAAAGTAGTTGAAACCACCCCCACTAAGAGGCCATTCACTAGCAGAGTCCTTCAGGGCTCGGTATTGGGCTCTCTTCTTTTTGGCATCTATTTTTCTGAAATAGAAATAAATGCTGAAGGTTTATGGTTGACTAAGTCTGCAGATGATTGCAAGCTGGGGGTTATCACCACCTCCCTTGCAGATACCAGCATTCTTCAAGAAGGTCTGTCTGTGACTAATAAATGGTGTCATAGCCATGGTCATAAACTCAATGATAGGAAATATATAATTGTACCCTTTGGGAAATCAATCATCCCAGTTAATTACCGTGTTGATAATACACCTCTAAGAGTTAACCCAGTGATCAGGGATCTGGGTACACACAGACTGGAGCTTAACGTTTGAGCACCATGGGGCTACAGTGGTGAGGAAATACTTTTCTGTTGCACAACTTATAAATAAGGGCATGGCATTTAGGTCCAAAGAGGTCATTATCCCACTGTACTCTACCCTTATCAGATCAGTCCTAGAATACAATGCTCTCACTGGTACAGTATGTACCTGGTCAGGCATATGCAGCAACTAGAGTGACCTCAGAGATTCCTTATAAAAAGAATACAAGGTGTAACAAGCCTTCCTTATGCAGAGTGCCTTGGAGCCCTTTCCCTCTACTCGGTCTCCTATAATTTACTGAGGGGTGATCTATACCTGGCTTACAAGGCATATGTAAGTCAAAAAGTACAAGAAATAAAAGGTCTAGGGATCAGAACTTTGTCTGCAACTTAAATAGAACATGCTGGAGAGACAGATTGTGTCCCAGAGCCTGACTCTCCTAAAGAACAGGCTTCCCATCCATGGAAGCTGAGTTTGTCTTATTACCTAGTTTAAGCACAACCTAGACAAGTGGGTGGGGAATAGGAAATTTACACTGGGCCTGGCACCCATGTCCCTTATGGAAAGAGGTAGTGTATAAGTGCCTGGTCCTCAATGTCCAATTTGGATGCAGAACATCATTATTCTTTCAGGAAAACTTGGCTAGGCTTAGAAAGGCCCCTTGGGTCGTTAGCCTAGTAACAGTCTATGAATCTAGAGAGGTGTGTGTTTGTGTGTGTGTGAGGGAGGGTCAGCTTAAGACTTAATAGTGTTTTGTTACATATTAAACAATTCAAAGTGTACTAGACTTATGTAGAAAAAGTCAGAAGGGGACTGTTGGATCCAGCATACAATATATAAGTTGTCTGTAGTGAGATAAGGAAGTCTTTTGACAGCTATTAGGAGTGGCCCACACAGTGTCACCAAATAAATATGCAAGTACCCTCATAACCTAAATATCTCTAATCAGATCAGCTGCAATGAAAGGTTTAAATATACTTAATAATAAATAATAAAAACAAGACAATAATAAACATATATTCACAGTGACATCAGAGTTCAAAACCACAGGAAATGTTTAAAATAACATTGCAGTACAGGATCACACAAATAAAGAAAAAATCTAAACTAAGCTTTACTGTATTCCTGACTGTATCTAAGAGAATTATACTATTATTTAATGTTAGAGCAAGGCAGACGTGTGGTGAATGGATCTTCTTGTTGTCAGGTCCAAGACAGAATACAGAATGCTCTGTCTCACTAAGAGACTTCTCAAATTAATATCTAAAATATTACTGCTGGGATAGCTTGCAGAATGACATAATTTCTGGTCATCTGACTTTTAGTTCCCAGGCCAAAACCCCCATTGCTAGAAGTTGGCAGCATTTAACATCTACCTATAAAAATATACAGATGAGTGCTTTTGCTCAGATTTTTTGCAGATGCTGGAAGTCATAAAAGAATTGCATTCCTTCATGCTTCAAAAGTAGCAATTAGTTCCCTCCGAGGACAATGCAGAAAGCTTCCTAGTACAGACTTTGTGTCTCTAGCTACATTGAACACTTGAGAAATAGCCTCTTTATTGCGTAACCTATAAAGTAATTTAATTTCAGATATTTTTCTAAAGTTTGCTGGACTGAGGTTAACCCTCCAGTTTCCTCTGTTAAGCATATACATTTAAAAAGCTACAATAGTGCAGGTACATTTCTATTCTCTTCCAGCAGGGCACACTGTGGTTACATTTCAAACACAGCACTCTACAAATAACTTTTCAACACACACGTCTGTACAAGCAGTTTGATATACACATGACATACAGTTTTAATACATATGTAACACAAGCATCTTGTATAAATCATTTCAATATTCACTAATGACATAATTATTTACAAAATTCCAGCTAGCTGTGGTAGCAGTATCTTCTTTCATCACACTTCTTCCTCCTTCGAAGGCTCAAGCTAGTTTTTCAAGTGACCCTTGAGAAATGTTGCTTGAGAGGAATGAGCCCATCTGGGAATACATTACCCCATTCCCTGTATTGAGATTCCAGTTGCCTTGGCATTGCTGACCCCAGTACAGTGCTGCATTGTCCTATTGTATGCCTGCAACCCTGGGCTCAACCATAGTAATTTGGGATTTTGCTGGCTGGCTTGCTCTAGCCATAGATCCCCCCTCAGACTCCTCCTGCCTCCTACTGCAAATAATTAGCACCAGGGCCTTCCTGTCATGGTAAGGTTTCATGGTGTTAATATGGTACAGTTTGTGCTCCTGCCTCCTGCCTAGCAGTTCTACCATGTAGCTAACATCACTGACCTTCCTTACCACTTTGAAGGGTCTCCCCCAAGCTGCCTGCAGTTTGTTGTGTCTGACAGGAATAAGAACCGTAACCTGCTGCCCCACAGCATACTCTCTAGCTCGAGCATTCCTGTCATGCCAGACTTTTTTCTGCTGTGCACTCCTGCCAGGTTCTCCTGGGCTAAGCCCGTGAGTTCCCTGAGCCTTGTCCTGAGGTTTAGGACATATGCCACAACAGATTTCTGGTGGGATTCACACTCATCCTCCCACTCATCATGAATCATATCTAAAGGTCCCCTCACCCTATGCCAATACAGCAACTTAAAGGGTAAAGAAACTGTGGATTTCTGGGGAAACTTTCTGTAAGCAAACAGATGGGGCAAATATTTGTCCCACTCCATTTTAAACTGGTCTGCAAATGCCCTTAGCATGGTTTTTAGTGTAAAGTTTAACCTATCCACAAGACCATTAGTCTAGGGATGAGAGGGGTGGTCTTTAGGTGCTTCACCCCACAGTGCTTCCACAGACAAGCCAGCAGGTCTGACATGAAGTTGGCACCTCTGTCAGTCAGTATTTCTTCTGGGAAACCTACCCTGCTGAAAATCTCTAACAAAGCTTTTGACACCTTTTCTGCCTCAATGGAGGACAGAACCACCACCTGAGGGTATCTAGTAGCATAATCTACTACCACTAGGATATACTTCTTCCCTGTGGAACTTGGGTTACTCAGAAGCCCCACAATATCTATAGCTACCCTCTGAAATGGCTCCTCAGTTACAGGCAAAGGCATCAAAGGAGCTTTGACCTTGTCTCCTGCTTGCCTACTTTTTTTGGCACTGCTCACAGGTTCTGCAGTACCCTCTTACACCCCTGGAAATCCCAGGCCAATAAAGGTTCTGCATAATATGTCTCTTGATATGCTTTATGCTCATTTGACCTGCAAAGGGAATGCCATGGGCTATGGCTAGAAGTGCCAGATAGTAGGCTCTGGGCACTACCAATTGCTGTATTACCTCACCCTTTAGCCCACCCTCAGGGGTCCACTCTCTATATAGTAACCCTTTGCCCCAGTATACAGATTCCCCATTTCCTTGAGAATCAGGCACCTCTCTGGCTACCTCTCTCAAGCCTTGTAATGTAGGGTCTGAGAGCTGAGCCTGTCTCATTTCTCTCTTTGTAACCCTTCCTAGCTCCACTTCCACAGGAAGTCTGGTATCATCTGATAGCAGTGCCTCACTGTCAGCCTGCGTACTACTACTCACCTCTGCCCTTGCAGTCACTCTGTCCAAGGGAACATCAGTACCTACAAGCAGCTATGGCGCAACTTCAGTCTCACTGCTACAGGGTAGCTCCCTCCCTGAAGTAGCCACCTCACCAATCCTTGCTTCAAGTGTGTAGTCTGTCTGGGTCCCCCCCAGGCTACCAGACCCACATGCTTGTCTCAAAGCCTGACTCCATGTAACTGCATTCACAGAAGGTACTGTATTATCACAATCATTCCCTATCAGGCCATCTGCAGGGATATCCTGAAACACATCTATTGCTTGCTTCCTTTTCTACCCTCCCAGTCAAGGTGAACCCTAGCCATAGGTGTTTGAAATGGGGTCCCTGCTAAAGCTGAAGTAGACTGCCCAAGCAAGTAGTGCTCCTCTTTAACCATTGCAGGCTTCACAATGGTTAGGTCAGAGGCTGTGCCTCTTTTAGCAGTGGCCCGTTTCCTATCTAGTAAGATAGGATATAACCTCTTGTTCTAGTCCTGCACCTTTTTGTCTCCAGATAACTTACTACTGGCATTCTGTCATTCTCTCTTGCTGGCTGCCCTACCTTTTGTTCCCCATCTTGCCTCCATGGACATCTGTATGCTACATGGCTCCCAACTGGTTACATTTAAAACATTTAACCCTTGATCTTTACCGTGTTCCTGAACTAGTGGCTTTCTCTGTTACTTGGCGGACACTCTTGGGGCAGTTTAGGCTATCCACGATGGGTCCCTTAGACCCATGTACAGCACTGGATATCCCTTTCCTGTGCAGTAATGCCCTGCTTGCTAGGTATAGGCCTCCTTTTTTCCACAACTCATCTGCAGTGTTGCATTCTCTATCTGCCAACCAGATTCTTATGTCCTCAGTCACAATGCTAAGGGCTTTACTACATTCCTTACTGTATCTAAGAGAATTATACTAATTTCTAGTAACTTACTGTTAGAGCAAGGCAGATGTGTGGTGAATGGGTGTTCTTGTCAGGTCCACGACAGAATACAAAATGCTCTGTCTCACTAAGAGACTTCTCAAATTAATAACTAAAATATTACTGCTGTGACATCTTGCAGAGTGACATTCTGGTCATCTGACGTCTAGTTCCCAGGCCAAAACCTCCATTGCTAGAAGAAGGCAGCATTTAGCATCTACCTGTACAAAATATACAGACAAGTGCTTTTACTCAGATCTTTGGCAGTTGCTGAAAGTCATAAAACAATTGCATTCCTTCATGCTTCAAAAGTAGCAATTAGTTCACTCCAATGACAATATAAAAAGATTCCTGGTACAGACTGTGTCTCTATCTTCATTGAAAACTTGAGAGATAAACTTTTTATTGCGTAGCCTATAAAGTAATTTAATTTCAGATATTTTTCTAAAGTTTGCTGGACTGATGTTAACCCTTCAGTTTCCTCTGTTAAGCTTATACATTTAAACAGTTAACAATAGTGCAGCTACATTTCTGTTCTCTTCCAGTAGGCCACACTGTGGTTACGTTTCAAACACAGCACTCTACAAATACCTTTTCAACACATGTCTGTGCATGCAGTTTGATATACACATGACATACAGTCCTAATACATGTGTAACACAAGCATCTTGTATAAATCATTTTAATACTCACAAGTGACATAAAATTATTTACAAAATTCCAGTTAGCTGTGCTGGAAGTACCTCCTTTCATCACAAATGCAATATGACAAAAGTACTTGTATATCAATAGGAATAAACGATGAGGCAGACTATCCAGGCATAATTGGTACAGAGGAAAATGCTATCCATCTGGAGTCAATACCTGAGTTATCCATGACTGGGTCTGCCAAAATCTGCTTCCAAGTACTCCATCATGCAGTTGTGCAACACAGCAAGGCATACACAGGTAGGATAACAATCCAAACTCTTAGTGAATGACACAGAAAAAAGAGACCTTGCAGATTAAGCTGGTCAGTATCAGAAAAGTTGCTTTTTTCTGCAGAAGATTAGTTTTTCTCTTTTTATTGGGTAGATCACAAAATTTACTAACATGCCAACCATGTTTACATTTATTTGAAAATAAGAGGATGCCTGTTTTTGTGCAGTGCTGCTGGATGCTGAATAACTTTTTCTTGTGATGAAAAGGCTTGAAATTAAATATATTGCCTGAAACCAGGTAAGAGAAAATGCATGGGGCAAAGAACTGCAGCTTATAGTATTAAACATACTATATAAATAATTAAATAATGTATAAATAATTATTATAAAAAAATACTGTACCAACCTGACAAAACTCCAGCCTTACAACACCTGATCACCCTCTACTCCATTAATCCTGAACTTAGATCCACTAACAAGGCACTAATCGCAATCTCCAACAGCCATTACAGCTCTGGTGACTCCCTGTATTCTAACAACATTGCCAAGACTTGGAACTCCCTACCACTACAAATCAGGGTGCAACCTAACAAAATCATCTTCAAAAAAACAACTTATTTCCCACTTAAACAACTCTTGGACATGTAACTGCCTAGCACCTGACTGCAGGAGCGGCCTTAGGTCAACTGGTGCCCTAGGCAAAAGGTCACCACGGTACCCCCCACCACACCACCCAGTGCTCCCATCCTGGTCTACCTACACCAAATAAATACTGGAAAAGTGCCCCTACTAAAACAGTGCCCTAGGCGGCCGCCTAGTTGGCCTATGCCTAAGGCTGGCTATGCCTGACTGACCTATTCTAACACCTTTCCCCTACCCACTATCCAACCTCTTCTTTAAATCGCCCACAGGTGCGCTATATTTGTTATCACACATTACTTACCAACTCACTGCTGCCTACCCCTCACTGTCCCATCTATACCCACTAACTCTCCCCTAGACTAAGTTGAAAGGCTTTCCTTTAAAATGTCAGTGAACCTCATATGAACTTGTCTGTATTCTCCTCCTTTGACAAACTGGCTAGTATTTTTAGTTTTTCCTTTCTCCTCTTATTTTCATTACATCTTCATGATTATCTCTAATAAACATACTGTGTGAACAACAAGCATATGTTACTACCTGCTATACTTTTAATTGTATGTCTAAGCCACTATGTTTATGTAAATATCTTATACAATCATATATTATTGTCTGCTATATTTTATAACTGTATGTGTAAACCACAATCCTCATGTAAATATCTTATGTATAGTATGTTAGCAATTGTTTCTGGAGCTTTTCTCCCCGGGCTGTCTCTGAAAATGGACAGCTTTGTCTAGTTGGACCTCCCTGGTAAACAAATGTAAAATAAATAAAAATAAAACATATATATTGAAAATATCCATTGCCTGGGGTACTAAGTACCTGGAAACCATCAACAAAAAGATGTAAATGAAGTTTCTGGTTTCAGTTCACTTAACTGCAAGAGCAGAGCAAATCTAAAAGATGAAAAACAAAACTCATTATGCATCTGTTTGGTGTCTGAGAAGTGTATAACAGGGTTGTTATTTTTTCCCATTTTTGAGCATAATCAGTCTTCTCTATGTGCTACAATATGTGCATGCATACCAAAAAACTCATTCATCTTTTGAAGAAAACATACCCACGTCTCCATGTCTCAAATCAGAAGGAACCATGGGATCTTCTTCAACTGTGTCCCAACAACAATTAAAATAGATTATCAAACTGGTAGGCTTATTTATAAGAAAGGTGTGTACAGATCTGCATTGCAAATATTAGTTTAGACAGTTATAAATACCTTTTGGTCTCTATATTCCTTACTTTCTTCTAAGAAAGGGAGCTTCTTAATGTCTGGCATCTATTTCTCAGAATTCCAGAGCAAAGTAGATGGCCTTTGGCTCATGAGGTTTGATGCTGATTACAAACTGGGAGCAATTACTGAGTCCCCCAGTGATGTCAACATATTACAAGAAGGGCTAACACAAATAAATGATTGGTGCCAAAGCCATGGTCTAAAACTAAATGCAAAAAAATTCATTATTATTCCCTTTGTTAAAACAGAATTCCCTACAAATTCCAGTACTGACAGCACCCCCCTGAGTTCCAACCCAGTGGTGAGAGACTTGGGTCACAAGTTGATAACAGTCTGAACTCTGACCACCAAATTCCACAGTGGTAAGGTAAGCCTTCTATGTAGCACACCTCATAAGGTCTTATAGGCTTCTGAGAGGTGACTTGTGCCTGGCCTAAAGGGCAATCTCTGATCCTGCCCTAATGGAAATGCTGCACATCCGCAAGTCAAATTGCAGAAGAGTCACTTGTTCTAGGGATCTCAACTTAGCTTCTGACATTAACAGAACATGTGGGAGAAACAGATATGTCTCCCTGAGACTGCAGCTTCTCTGAAGTAGACTTCCTGTTCATGTAAAACAGAGCTCCTCACTGACCCTGTTCAAATGCAACCTAGATAATTTGCCCCTGGGGTGGCATCCATGTCCCTCATGGATAGGGGTAGCCAGTGTCAATCACAGACCGACTCTGTTTATAAATTTGTTCTTTGAACTACCCAAAAAGAGCAAATGGGGATACTTGAAATTAACATGGCTAGGCTTGTAAAGGCTCTAAGGACGTTAGCCTCGTAACCTCCTGTGAACCTATGAAGAATTGCTCAGAAAAGAATGAACTTACTTGAGAACACTGAGTTTGCCTGGTTACAGTACACACCTGATAAGAATCATGCTTGCACTGCTAGAAATAAACTCCATGAGGAAGATTATTACTTGTGTTTTTAATTTCTTTGATTTGGATGTAGTTATATAATGACAATACAGGTTGGGCTACAAGCATTTTTGAAGATGGAAAGTGGCTTAGTATATCATATTCTGTTTTGCAGATTGTTAGTTTTCTGCATCTGGGGTACAGTAATGTGCATTTCTTTCAAAAGATGGATGGTTAGCAAATTCCTTTTTCTCACAATTTGACCAATCTGTTTACAGATCTGTATGATGGAATTTGACTTTGCAGATGACCTGCTTTGGCACTTAGGACAACATGATATGTATTACATGGTCTGTTTAAATATGTCAATCACCACCTCAATTTCATATATACATTTAACACTTTTACAAGTTGAAGGCTTTGTACCATAATCCAGCTAAAAGACCTAAAGAAGTCTGCAGTTTTACATCTATGCTAAGATGTAAAACTGTAGACTTTTTACAATGGAAAGATCTAAGTTTGCTGATATAAAAGTGTGGTCATGTTTTGTACAGTCTATCCAAAATATAGTAGGGATACTGCTGGGACATCACCAAAAAGTTTTAATCTAAATGGAAGTAACAGTCTTCAGAGAAGTTAGTTTTCAGACATTTTGACCTTAATTTTTAATGTATGAAAAATCACAGAAAGTGAAATATTCATGTTTTATTGTATTTATTTACATTTGTTAACAGAGTAAGTAACTTGGTCCAAGGGGCCTTTTCACCCATGACCTAGGCCAGAAGGTAAAACAGATTGACACATTGACAATAAAATAAGTAATCATGCAGCAAAGGATTGTACATATAAATTGAGAAATATGCAGAGTAATTAGGATAATAAATCATCCAGAGTGACATAAAAGAAGTAGCAAACTAAAACAATAAATGTATTTCTTCTATCTATAATCAGGAAGACTAGCACATGAAGATTTGTTTAACATGGAGGTAGTGTTTCCTTAAGAAAAATCTGAAAAAGTATTAAATGACAAGTGTTTGGACAAGCACATACAGAAAGGGGCATTATAGTCAATTTTTGGCCTAGTGAGAGCTGAGTTCAGTGGAATGATTATATCCCTGCACCTGAACACTATACCTTTAGATATAAGCTATGGGACGAAAATGATTTCCTTACAATAGTTGATATATGGTGATCAAAGGAAAGTTTGTTGTTTACATAAGTTTCCAGATTCCTGACTATGGGATCAGGTTTCCAGGGTGTGTTGTCACTGTAATAGTGGATTGGAAGCCATGATATTGAATAGCCTCTGAAAGGGATCTGGGAATTCCTGTTTAAGGCTGACCAGTAAACAGCCCAGTGTTAACCATCCCCAAGTATGAAGTGTCTTGGCCTTGGATAGTGCCTTGAAGACTTGTTCTTGGGAGATATGAGGGGGAGGTATAGAGAAAAGTGTGTGATTTGGGAATATAGGATTGGAGGGGGAGGAGTTTAAGCAAATTTGTCAACCAGTAGATTGTCTATCTCCTCTGGGACTGAATATGTAATATAATTTATTATTAGGTCTGTGCAGTGCTGTGCACAGAGATAATAGTAAATTATATTACATACTTGGACCCAGAGGACATAGACAATCTACTATTAGCTCAGTCCAGTGTTTGGCATTATTTCAGAGGCCTCTAACATAGCTAAAGAAGGCTTTGCGGTGATCCTTTGCATGAGTGGCTATTTTTATCACATATATCTGGCGTTGGTCAATTATTTCAGCGGAGTTCCCTATTAAGTTTAGCAACAGCACTTTTAGCATCTTGTGAGTTAAATTTATTTTTGCATGCAATTACTTTTTTTTATTTATTTTTTTTTATACAGCCTGTTTGTAGGTTTATTTTTACATTTGGAGTTGTATTTACTTGTTGGGGATAAGCACATCTATGCAGCTGTTTATATGTGCATAAAATTTGGTGGTAAAGTATTCTGCATAAGCAGTGGTGTCATCAGGTTGGAAGCGGCTTTTGAATTTAGACGGTTCATCATTCCATTTAAGTAGATTAGTCTCTCCATAATCTTTGAATACCAAGGTATTGCAAGATGCTTCTGGCTTCAGTCTTATGGTAAATGTACCAATTTATGGTCCAGTTTGACCAAGAAGGAAGTGACAGTTGGTGGGGAGTAAAGCTGTCCTATATTGCTAAGGACCAAGTCCAGGATTTTATTCCCTTTGGTTGAGCTGTGAACCAAGTGGTCCAGAAAGTTTGCATTGATGGAGAGCAGTAATTTCTGGGCATACATGTCTGAGGATGTACAAGTCTTCCTGTTAATGGAGTGGTAGTTGAAGTCTCCTAGAAGAGTGATGTTTGGCCTAATGCATAGGGACTCCACACTAGTTGGGTAGGAAGTATGGACTAAGGAGGACGTAGACAGAATGCTTTAGTTGGGTCTGATATGCTATGCTCAGGGGGGGTTGTTAATATTAAGTTATACATGGATGAGTTCCAGGTTATCTTGTCTTATGTGTAAGGAGATAAAAGAGTATGAAGACACTGCCACCTTTGGTGCCTTCATCAAATGTGATTAGTATGAACAGATGCTAGGCATTTAAACCCTCCACTGATGGAGTGCTCTCATTTGTTGTGAACCTGGTGTCCATGATTATGTCCTCAGCAGATTTATCATTGAGTACGATGCCCCCTTTGGTATGTACCTAACCAGGCATATCCAACAACTGGAATGTCCTCAGAGGTTCCTCAGTAAAAGAATACATGGCGTAAGTAATATGTCCTGTACATAACGCCTCAGGGCCCTATCCCTGTATTCTGTCTCCTACAGGCTTTTGAGGGGAGATCTATGTCTGGAATACAGGACATTGTCAGACTGCACTCTGATGGACCTCCTGCATATCCACAAAACAAACAGTACCAGAATTACCCATTCTAAACAGTTAAATGTTGCCTGTGATATAAATAGGACCTGCTGGGGAGATAGCTCCCGGAGACTACCCGGTCTGTGGAACAGGCTCCCCATTCATGTGAAGTAGAGTTCCTCCCTAATCCAATTCAAATGCAACTTAGACAATTGGATGGGAAAATGGAAATTCATCCCTGGTTTGGCACTTATGTCTCTGATGCCAACAGGTAACCTGTAAATGGTTCATCTCCCAAGCCCATGCTTACACTTATCAAGGGTATTAGAACTTGTCAGAGATTTGGGATGCATGTCTAGGCTTAAAAAGGCCCTAGTGGTTGTTAGCCTAGTAAACAACTATGAACCTATGTGTACATTCATATTTTCCAGAGTAAGGAGTACTTGCAGGGAGTGGAGTATTTTGTTTAGGGTCCTAGCTATGGGCAACAATAGATTTATGTTATCTGGATTCTGTCTTATGTTGGAAACTAGAGATGACAGATGTTGCCTAAAAAAAGGCACTATGGAGGTGGACAAGGATTAGCCAAGCTATGAAAACCTTGGGTAGATAGGTGTAGGCCAACCTCAGCAAAATAGTTAGGCCTGTCTCCCATCTCATCCCAGGCAGAAATATATGTTGTATCTTTTGAATGACAACAGAAACCAAGCCAACTGTTGAAATCCATAATCTGTTCTTCATAGTGCAGCATCATTCTTTGTGATGGTACAGTGCTACTCAAGACTACGTTCATACATGTCTTGGACACACATTCCAGCAACTTCATATCTCTTTCTCTGTTTATATGGTCCATCTGGAGGTACGTCTCAAATCATCTACACCCACATGCAATATGACTGTCATATGTGTAATTTTGTTCCAATGACGAGTGCATGTGTGATGAGGCGAATTATGGCTTCTGATAGGCAAGTAACCATGACCCTCTCCTTGTACAACCTGGTGGGTGCTGCATCAATATGTCTCATTATGGAGTTACCTATGACTAGAATATAGGAGTGGGTAATGGATTGCCTTATGGGCTTTTGAAATTAGTCCATGTGGCGCCTAAATGTATTTATGTTTCATGGAACGTATTGTCATGGAACTTATAAACAAAGACATTGGCAACCTTCAAACACTGGACCCCACCCAGTTTGGGTTTGTGAAGGGCCATTCCTGTCTCCTGAACCTAACTGACTTCTTCGAATAAGTGTCCAGAGCTGTGGATGACGGTAAGGCAGTCCACACAGCTTATGTGGACCTTGCCAAGGCCTTTGACACCATCCTCCACTCTGGAATCATAGATAAACTTACTAAGCTGGGCATTAATCCCTACATCACTCAATGGGTTGCCAACTGGCTTACTGACAGAACCACACCGTAAAAGTAGCTGACTCCAAATCCAGCTCCAGACAAGTGACAAATGGAGTACCTCTGGGTTCAGTCCTGTGACCGCTCTTGTTTGGCATCTACTTCTCTGAAGCACAGGCCAACACTAAGGGACTCTGGCTAACAAAGTTCGTAGATGACTTCAAACTGGGAGCCATTATTGAATCTCCAAATGATGTGGATACTCTACAAAAGGGCCTTACAGAAACAGATGCTTGGTGCCAGAGCCATGGGCTCAAGCTCAGTGCCAAGAAATGTATAGTTGTCCCCTTTGGGAAAAGACATGTACCTGTGAATTACCACATAGGTGGCAGTACACTAAACACCAAAAGTGTGATAAGAGACATAGGGACACAGGTGGACAGTGGTCTCACCTTCAATAACCACATTGCCACAACAGTCAGGAAATCCTTCTATGTGGCACACCTCATCACTAAGGGCTTTTCATCCAGAAAAAAGGAGGTAATTGTCCCACTGTACTCATCCCTCATTAGACCCATTATAGAATACAACGGCCCGCTTGGTATGTACCTCTCAAGACATTTGCAACAACTGGAAAGGCCGCAAAAATACCTCACTAAAAGAATTACAGGCCTAAAGCAGATGCCCTATGCTGACCTCCTTAAAAATCTCCAGCTATACTCTGTCGCATATCGTCTACTCAGAGGTGATCTCTGCTTAACATACAAATCCATGTCAAACCCAGAGCTGTTGAACATGCTACACTTAAATAAATCCCAATCACTCAGAGACACACGCTCCAGGGATCTAAACCTTGTCATCACGATAAACAAAACATGCTGGAGGGATAGGTTCCTGACCGAGAGACTCCCCAGACTCTGAAATAGACTGCCCATACATGTCAAGCAGAGCGCCTCTTTGGCCCTTTTCAAAAGGAACCTTGGCGATTGGATGGGAGAAAGGAAATTCACCCTGGGGATCACATCAGTCGCCCTGCTAGACAAGGGTCCAGGGAAGTAAATAGTGTGGGAAGAAATAGCCAGGGAATTGTTATGGCTAGGCTTGTATAGGCCTAGTATCAACCTATGATGGGTACTATCTGAGTTGTGTGTTTGTAAGGTTTCTGAGGGTTCTTGTTTCGTAGGCTACATATAGAAGGCCTTTGTTGCTTAGGTAGGTTACTTTCAGAAGCCTTAGCATATGTAGGTCTGTGTGATTGGTATGAGTTCTGTGTGATTAAATTAGTGTGCGTTATGTGATACTGACACCCTGCTCATTATTTGTGATGACTTTATATGACAGCTTTGCCTCCAATAACATTATATAACTACATCTGTCTCATGCTGTGTTAGGTTAAGTAGTAGGTGGTTGTTAGTAAATATGCTGACTACAGAGATAGAGCAAATACATGGTTCTAGGTGGTTACTAATGTGGGCTAAAGGGGAAAACAGCATGTATGACATTTGGAGTTGATTTACTGGAGTGATATATGTCTAAAAAAAAAAAACAGTGCAAGTCTAGACATGAAGAGCAACATGTCTGTTAATGCAAACCAGTGGCTCTTCTTATCAAATACTGAGGAAAGCATTTTAGCTCAGAGATAAGATATTGATTTGAGATACATTAGCAATTGTGGATAGAGAAAATTTGGTTGGAGCATCAACACTAGGTAGGAATTAAAAAATTTGTCTAGACTGGCTATGAGATTGGCTTTAGACATGCAATGATGTAAAGCTGCTTTAACTCTTGTGATTTATATGGCTAAAACTGGGAGATGGAGTTAACTAAGGTTCCTAAGGGAAAATAGAAAAATGAAAGTGCCTGTTTCCGTTGAATGCCCTGCCACCAACTGACAAGATTTATTTTTATTTTATTTTACATTTGTTGACCGGGATATTCCCTCTGGATTCATGTCCATTTTCAGCGGAGGCTCTGGGAGAAAAGCTCCAAGGTAAACAGATATATTAAAAACAACAACAGCATATTACACATAATATAGAAAGAATGTTACAGATATGGTATTTACAAAGAATACTTAAGCAGACAGGAATATACAATTTACAATACAATATGCAAGATAAGAGTAAAAGCAAAAGAACCAATAAAATAGTGAGTACAGTTTTTAGGTGTTGTGAGGCTTTATAGTGTTACTATACAAGTTGAGGGAAAGGTGTAGACAGGGGTAGAATAGAGGAGAAAGATGATGATTAGGGATGGAAGTGATGTGAGTGGGACCAAATGAAGGTACTAAAAGAAAGAATAACAGTAGATATAAAGAAAGAATTATTGCTACAAGAGTTTTTTTTATGTAGAAATATGGATGCTGTTTGTTCTAGAAAAGCTCCCTAGATTTTGGGATCAAGGACTAAGAAGGAATGTTTGTTGCAATAGGTTCTGCAAGTTTGGAGTAGAAACATCTACTGTTTACTGGAGAAATGAACTTACAAACCATATTAGAAAGGGTAAACTTCTCCATGAGCCCTAGAGCCATTGTCATCAGTTTGTCAATTTGATATACACAACTGACAAGTGTGTGTCTGTGTGTATATATACATACATATATATATATATATATATATATATATATATATCTATGAATGTATGTATCTATATTACTATCAAAATCTCGATTACCCATCGTCAAGTGTTCATATTAGTGACTCCTTTACATGAAAGCCATAATGCCGATTTCTCTAAATAGCAAAAAAACACCAAACTTCGACATTTCCGACCGCTCCACACCACAAAACAAGTGCTACCATGGGTCAAAAAGGGGGTGAGATTTTGCGTTTCGGAATATTGGTGTTCAGTATTATCAACAGTCCCAGTTCGGAGTTCTCATTAGTGGTGTCAAGTAGGGGTGATCGACATTTTGATGGTAAGCCTATATATATATATATATATATATATATATATATATATATATATATATATATATATCTGTATATACATATCTTCACTACCTCACCCAACCCTGTACCCCCCACCACACACAATTCTATCACATAACTAACCATCTTAGAACCCCTCTAACACATTCACACTCTTCTATTTCACCACATCTTTACCCTATAAAACATCTCCTATTCTTCTCATACAAACTGCTCACCATTCAGAAATACCTCATTCCCATAGCGACCAAAAAGCCCTTTTCAACCACATTAACACAAAATCCTCTTATTAAACTACTACATGATCATTCCAACCCTATCTTTCATCTGATTACCAGTCTTTTATCAGGTGACATCCATCCCAACCCAGGCCCCTCTACCCCCACCTCCACACACAAACCTACATTACTTACTGCTATAAACTCCCAAAGCATAGTTAACAAAGTCGCAACCCTCCATGCCTGGCTCATGCACAATAAACCTGACATCCTAGCTATCTCAGAAACATGGCTAAAACCCTCTATAAAAGACTCTGAAATAGTTCCAGCTAACTACTCTATTCTTAGAAAAGACAGATCTCACAAGAAAGGAGGTGGAGTAGCCCTCCTATATACATCTTCCTTACTAATTACTCCCTACAACAAACCTATCCCACAATTTAACAACGCTGAATTACTCATAACTCTCCTACAAGTCAACAAACATAAAAACATATGTGTTGTATCCCTTTACATCCCCCCAGGAGAAAATATCTCCACACTTGAAGATATCCTCTCCTGGCTCTCTAACAACATCAGCAATGAAACCATCATCTTAGGAGATGTAAATATTAACTGGACCTCCATCCAGTCACCAACTACCCCCTTAACATCAACCTATATAATTTCTCCCAGCTTATCAACTCTGTTACATACCCATCAAAAAAACTCTCCAGTGGCAGCATTCTAGATTGGATTCTAGTGTCACATCCCCACAATTTCTCAGACAGTGGTACTCTTCCCGACCCATTAGGCGATCACATGCCCACCTTCACTCACCGACTTCCCTGTATCATACACCATAACCACAATTACATTACTACCCGTAACCACAAAAACTTTAACAAAACAAACTTTTTAAATTCTCTAAAAGCAGTAAACTGTAACAATCTACGGACACTAGCCTTAGATGATGCAGTTGCTCACTTCAACTCAACATTCCTAGAAATACTAGACTCCCAAGCTCCCCTGCAGACAAAGAGAATAAAAAACAACTCTGCCCCCTGGCTTACCAAAAACACACTATCTACCATGCGCCTCAGAGACAAAGCCTGGGGACTATATCAGAAAAACAAAACACCTGAACACCATATTGATTACAAATCACTTCGAAATAAAGTAAAGAAGTCTATTATCTCTGATAGACAAAAATACTTTTTTACACTCCAAAACAATAATAAAACTAATCCTCAAAAGTTTTGGAAAGGAATTTCTACCCTCCTAAATCCCAGTAAACCACACACCCCTACCCCAGACCCAAATGTTCCTGATTTAGACTTAGCTACTCAATTTAACTCCTTTTTCATTGAATCTATTAGCAAGTTGACTTCCTCCTTCCTTAGTCCCACCTCTCCATCAAACTCACCCCACCCTCTCCTGCAAACTCTCCACCTTTCACTATCACTCCTCCCTCCTTACCATCTACTCACAATCAATCCTCCAATTCCTCTCCTACCCCAACTCCTTCATCATCCTTACCTTCCTCCAACTCTCTTTCTCCACAATCAGCTCTATTTTCACTAAAACCAATACCCACTTCTACTATAAAGAAACTCATACAGAAATTGAAGCCATGTACAAATGCACCTGATAACATTCCCTCTTACTTCCTAAGTATAGCGCTGAAGCAATTGCCTATCCTATAAGCATTCTAATTAACCGTTCCATCCATGAATGTACAGTGCCCCAACTCTGGAAACAGGCCTTCATCATTCCTCTGCATAAAGGAGGCAACAACTGTAACGTCAACAATTTCCGTCCCATTGCTATCCTGTCCCCATTTCTAAACTCCTAGAAAAATGTGTCCAACTCCAACTCTTACCACATCTCTTAGATAATAACCTTCTAACCCCTACTCAACACGGGTTCAGACCAAATCATAGCACTATGACAGCCCTACTCTCCTATCTTGAGACTGTTAATAAAGCACGTGACTCTGGCCAAATTGTCTCCACCCTACTACTTGACCTCTCTAAAGCCTTCGATACCATCTCACACAGCCTACTCTTAACTAAACTTTCACAACTTCACCTCTCTCCCTCTTCCGTAAACTGGTTCTCTAGCTATCTATCAAACAGATTCCAAGCTGTAAAATGGAAAAAAGCCACTTCCTCCTTTCTTAGTACCCCTACCGGAGTTCCCCAAGGCTCCATTCTAGGTCCCCTCCTTTTCAATATATTTATAAATGACTTCCACAAATCCATTCCATTCTCCAACATCATCCAATATGCAGATGATTCTACTATTATCTGCTCTGATACATCTCCCTCTATGCTCCAAAAGCTTACACAAGAAGCTTTTTCAATTACTGAACACTGGATGAAAATAAACCACCTAGCTCTCAATGCCTCCAAAACAAAACTAATGGTATTTACCCCCTCAAAAACTACCCCTTTCGATACGAACACATTCTCCATTACTAGCAAAAATAACTCATCCTTGGAACTGGTGTCTGAAACCAAGCTACTTGGTGTCCAAATTGACAACCAGTTTAACTTCAACTCCCATCTACAACTAAATATCAAAAAAACCCATCAAAAACTAGGCATGCTCTACCGTCAAAATCAATTCCTTACACGCTCCTCTAAAAGCTCTCTCCTCTCTTCTTTTCTTATCCCCTCCCTTCTCTATGGAGCTCTTCTACTAACCAATCTTCAGTCCTCTCTAAAAAAACAACTTTCTTCATGCTATAACAAAATCGCTAAATTCGCAAATGGCCACAGGTCCTCCACCCACCACTGCACCTCTCTCCAAATACTAAACTGGCTTGAGTTACCTAATCAACTCAACTACACTCAGTTAACTCTAGCCCACAAGCTCATACTCAACCCATCTCTCTGTCCCTCCCTGTCCTCCACCTTCCGTATGCACCTACCCAATAGGGCTCTAAGGTCTAACAATCAAAACCTATTAGAAGTATACAAACCAACTCGTCCACCTGGCAAAAACTTACTATCCTCTAACCTAGCTCGCCTCTGGAACTCACTCCCACCATCGATTCGCACTACTCTCAATCATAACATGTTTAAAAAATCCCTTCATATGTATCTAAGGTCCCAGTGGGAATGCTCTTGCTCCCACCCCTCATAAAAGGCCAAAGGGGAATGCTCCTGCTCCCACCCCTCATAAAATATGATATTCACATCTTCCTTCACACTCATGTTTACCTGATTGTACCTTATAAGCTTGTTCCTTACAAATCAACCACTCTGATTGTGTAAAGCAACATTACTTCTCTCTAAATAGTATTGTTAGAACTGCTAAAGTTCAAGTTTATATTTTTTAAATATTTTGAGTATTGTTTGTTGTTTCCTAAAAGACTCAACTCATATGTTTTACATCTTGTACTACTGTATTTATCATGACACTGTTTGTACGTACTTTGTATTGCTTTGTGGAGCTTTTCTCCCCAGGACTCCATTGAAAACGGGTTCTCTTGACCCAATGGACTATCCTGGTAAACCAACTGCAAATAAATAAAATAAATAAATAAATATATATATATATATATATATATATATATATATATATATCATATGTGTATATATATATATATATATATATATATATATATATATATAGGGACTATATTAAATCAGTGAATGCTTAAAAATGCGAACGCTTTAAGAGAAAGCTGAAAATCCCGAACACTCAAAACAGCGACTTTTGTCCCCAGGAAAAAAAAAATCACTGAGCCATTTTCGGGACTTTGCCATTTCCTCCACTGTGGTGTGATCTCGGAGTTGGTATATTTAAGTAGACCCATATATAGATATATATGTATATCTATATCTATATCTATATATATATATATATATATATATATATATGTGTGTGTGTGTGTGTGTGTATATACATATATATATATATATATATATATATATATATATATATATATATATATACATATACATATATACATGTGTGTATGGCTTCACTTCAGAATCTCGAACTACTGAAATATCACATTTCAGTAGCTCGAGACCGAAGTGTCGAAAATGCACTTGCACGAAAGTGCAGAGTCCCGAATGTGGAAGGGTTGAATCCGCGGTTGTGGAACCGTGTACGTGCCGTGGGATTCCCTGTGTTCATGATGCATGGTGTGGTATGTGGATGTAGCTGGAGATTCAGGTAAGTGATGTTTTACTAGGGGTTTTGGGTAGGGATTTTAATGTGTGTGAGTGTGTTTGGAGTTTTGAGGTGTAGGTTAGGGTAGGTAGGTAAGATTGTGAGTGTGCAAGTGTTGAGAGTGGTGGTATTTGTATGTATGTGATGTGCGTTTGTGCAAGGGGAGTTTAGAATGTGTAGTGGTGGATTTTCTGCATTTGTGTTTTTAGTGCGACCTCGGAGTTAGTATATATAAGTAGCGGGGGTGTGGGGGGGCACAGCTTACATGTAGGGTCCGCATATGTGTTTGTTTTGTTGTGTTTGTGTGTGTTTTGTTGGTTTGTAGTGTAGGGAGGAAGGTGTATGTGTGCTTGTTTGTGTGTGGTGTGTGTATGTAGGCAGTTGCGATTTTGAATTTCGCGCTTTTGGGGTTGAGTTACTTTATATTAGTAGCAGGGTTGTAGTGGGCGCAGCTTATATGTAGGGTCTGCACATGTGTTTGTTTTGTTGTGTTTGCGTGTGTTTTGTTGATTTTGTAGTGTGGGGAGGAAGGTGTATGTGTGCTTGTTTGTGTATGTAGGCAGTTGCGATTTTGAATTTCACACTTTTGGGGTTTCGGGTTTTCAGTGTTCAGCTTTACAGTCTCGATATACTGAATTTCAATATTTCAGTATTTCGGGATTGTAAAGTGAAACCGTGTGTGTGTGTGTGTGTGTGTGTATATATATATATATATATATATATATATGTGTGTGTGTGTGTGTGTGTGTGTGTGTGTGTGTGTGTGTGTGTATATATATATATATATATATATATATATATATATATATATATATATATATATATATATATATATATATATATATATATATATATATATTTATGCAGCTATACATGCACATACCTCTGAACAGTTTTCCAGTGATGGGAACAGGTGCATTGTGGAAGGAACACGCTATTTGACTTGAATAAAGTTATTCCTCATTTGCTATCAAATCATTTTTCTCCCTGTGTATCAACCAATTGTTGTTGTCATTTCACCTCGTATCTAACCTTGACCTTGTAGTCCACTTTCACGTTTCTGTTTCCTACTGCAAACATCTTTCAGGTTCTCTGTAAGAGCCAGTTAGATGTAACAATCCTATTGTTTCCTATCTGGTCCACAAAAGATATTTCTTGACACTGAGCAACTAAGCCCTTTCAGGAATAAACACCCTGCTGTCCTTCTCTCCACCTTACACAATATACAGTGACAGATACAGACATTTTAAGGAAATGCACATAGTCATTCATTTATTTATCTGCTTTATCAGACAGTTGCAGAAATGTATAACTGTGTGCAGTATTTCAGACTTGGAAAACACTAAAGGTAAGAGTCCAGCTCTTTAGCCAGAGCGTTGACATGTCATCATTCAATGACTCTTCTATTAATGGCCACGTGGATAGCTACAGCCTCCTTACCTCTCCCTGAGAGATCTTGAATGCATACAGGTAGAAATGGAAAAAAGTATATTTTTTATTCTGTTATGAAGTACTACTCTGCTTAAACCTGCCAGCAGCACAATAACTGCTGATTATTAATTTTATTTATTTTTTCTAATTCTATTTGCTGTAATGGGGGGCAATGTGCTGATGTGATCTTGTTTTTAGCGGAAGTTACATCTTGCCCATAACGCTCTGTAAGGGCACAGCTGATGAGACAATAATGCCCTAGTCTTTCCTACCAAATCACATTTCTATTAACTTGGAATGGAAGCAGTGAAAATAATTACAGTTTTGAGAATCCTCCTTAAGATTGTCAGTAAGTGGTGGAATGTGGCTGTTACATATTTGTTTTCCTACATGTGTTACACATTCCGTAAAAGTGCTTGGGGAGATGTAAACAGTTGAAATAATTTAGTCTTTTTAAAAAATAGAACTTTGATTTTCATATATTTCCTGTTTAAGAAAGGTTCAGCTAATTAATCAGTTGTAAATGTGGAATATACATTAAAAAGGTCAATGTACCTGGGCCTACCACCAAAAATGTTCATTTATATTCTTATTTATGACTTATTTTTGAATAGCACAGTAAATTAGTGCATTTATGAATCCTAAGTACACATAAAGTATCCTATAAATGCACCCAGTAAAGAAGACAATTTGAAAGTAATATGTATCATTACATAAATCTTTGCATAGTAATAGCCCTTTAGCATCAAATGAACTGTGTTATTTACTACACATTTATATGGTAATGATTTGTGTGCCCCTTTTTAACAGGGATGCCATTACATCATTTTTTTTAAAAAGGTCTTTTCCTGCCTACATCCCTGACATCACTTTCTTGCCCCATAGGGCTGTCACTTTGGAAAAGCAAAAACCTGACAAAGCCCCATCCTTTCCTCTACCCATTTTCCCACCCATCCCAGTAAGTAAATATACAGTGCTTTGATTTTCAAAGCTAATAATCATGCTAGCAACAGTTTTGAAGAAATGGTAAATAGTGTGCTAAATGCAAAAAGTACACAAATGCATGAGCATGTTACACATGTTAAACAATGTTGCGTGATATTGCTTTGGCAAGTGATATGTTTGTTGAAACTATGATACTAGATAAGTATGGAGTTCATGAAATCATTTTGGAGAAATGAGGACAAGAAGAATGTGTAATATTTGTATACTGCTTCCTGCAATGTGTACTTTACAACTTTCATGAATCCAAGTTTTAGTCACATCTACAATATTTACACTGAAGATAAAAAAGCATGTGTAGTTTTACCATACAGAGCATAACGTTTAACTGGAGGACAGATCCATTTTTCTGTTTCATAAAATGGAAGGCTTAGACATGTTTGTAAAGCCTAAGATGGATTGTGAAGAGGATTTTTTTGATTAGTCTAACTGCCTGCTAAGTGTTAATATTTCACATCACCTAGGATGTTAGCTGAAACAAACAACATAATTTAAATGCATTCAGGAGGCACAGTGGTGCAGCGGTTAGCGTTGTTGCCTCACAGGAAAAGGTTCGCTGGTTTGATTCTTGGCTGGTGTGCCTTCTATACGGAGTCTGCATGTCCTCCCTGTGTTCACGTGGGTTTCCTGTTGGTGCTCCGGTTTCCTCCCACATTCCTAAGACATGCTGCAGGTGGATTGGACATTCTAAATTGGCCCTAGTGTGTGTATGTCCCTTCTGTGGAAGGTTGGGCACCAGGCTGACTCATTCTGCGTACTGATAATCTGCTGTGGCGACCCCTAATGGGAGCAGCCAAAAGGAGAAGAAGAAGATAGAAATCTTAGTGAAACAATAAGCATTTTGAGAAATACATTTCAGAAGTAGGTTAGATTTCAGATTAATTGAAAATACCCAAGTATTCACCTAAACTGAATTTCCTGACAGAGACCTGATTTCTGGATTTCCTGACAAGACACCTCAAAACAGCACTATAAGTTTGATGCTCTTAAATGACCTTCTTTAAAATTCCTTCACTGTGAATGAAAAGTAGAACTCCACATTATGCTCATATATTTCAAATGATTGGCGTGCAGCTGCCATTTACCTATGGAAATATAACATGCAGGGGAATGTTGAATCAGTAATGCAAGTGCTATATGGTGTCCACAGAAAACACCCAGGAACTATGATCTCTGTGTATTTTACAAGTGATCAAAGTCAAGTGAAAGTAAACTTTATTGTCATACAGAAACACACAAGTGCAAAAACTGAATGAAATTCTGTATCTCTAGATTCATATTGCAGATATCACATAGACTTAATACGACAAGACATTAATACGTATATAACTACTTATATTCAATAGTGTTCTAGATAGGTAATCCTAATATTGCATATAATTTAAACTCACTTTAAAATTTATTATACAGTGATCTCTTTGCTTGCTTGAGTATTGCACAGTACCAAGGTAAGATATTGCATTAAAGGCTTACATTGAGTATTGCCCAGGAGAGACATTCATGAGTATTGCACTATGACTGAGTTACAGACTAGCATTAGATATTGCACTTTAATAAGGCATTTATATGGCTGTACTACTAGCCCTAATGACCAGTGAATTGTCTTGATTTACTTAGTATTCCACTAATATTGGATTGAGACAGGCAGTCAAACTATTGCACAATTTGAGACGGTCTTCCACATTGAACTGATGGCCCAGATGGTCGGCATGTTGAGTGATTGTTGACAGAATTCAACAGTTTGATGGCCTGTGGGAAAAAGCTGTTTCTGAATCTCATAGTTCTACATCCTATGTTACGGACGTGGTTGCCAGATGATAGGTATGTGAACAGTCTGTGAGCAGGGTGGGTGCAGTCCTTAATTATTCCTTTGGCCTTGCTTAGACATGTGCAGGTCATAGATGGCTGGTAGGGTGGTTTTGATGCTCCTCAGGGCTGCCTTCACCACTCTGGAGAGTCTTAAGCTCAGAGATAGAGCAGCTTCCATACCACGGAAGCAACCATGGAGGTTGTTTGTCAAGATGCTTTCTATTGTACCCCTATAGAAGGTTGTGAAAATTGTTGATGGTATGTTTGAGCTCCTCAGCCTTCTCAAAAAGTTTAGCCTCTGATGTACTTTTCTGACAATGGCATTTGTATTGGTCAACCAGGACAAATCCTCATCAATATGCACTCTCAGAAACTTTGTGCTACTCACACTCTCTACTGTTTCTCTGTTGCTGGTTAGAGGCGAATGTTCTTGTGGTTTTTCCTGTAGTCCACAATTATTTTCTGTTTTATTCATATTTAGTGCGAAATTGTTACTGTCACACCTGGTAATCAGTTATTCTACCTCAGCCCTGTACGCTGTCTCATCATCGTTGCTGATGATACAACAGTGGTAGGCCTCATCAGCAAACTTTATGTTGTGGTTAGTGTTGTACCTCGCTGTGCAGTCGTGTGTTACCAGGCTGAACAGCAAGGTACTCTGTACACAACCTTGAGGAACTCCAGTATTTAGAGTGATGTTATCCGAAGAGTTATTTCCTATGCACACTTTCTGAGGTCTGTCTGAGAAAGTCCAGAATCCAAATACAAAGTGGTGTGTTGATGCCTTGTTGAAGCAGCAGCTGCCTTACCACCTGTGTAGGGATGACTATATTACAAGCAGAGCTGAAGTCAATGAATAGTGACATCATGTAGCTGTTTTTACTTTCTAAATGGTCCAGCAATAAGTGAAGTGCCAGTGCTATGGCGTCCGCAATAAAGCGGTTTGCTCGGTAAGCAAGCTGCAGCGGATCAAGATCCGCAGGTAGCTTAGATGTTATTTGCTTCTTTGACCAGCTTGTTAAAGCATTTCATCACAATGGAAGTTAGGGCTACAGGGTGGTTGTTGTTGTGGCATGCTGGTGGTGACTTCTTTGGTAGTGGTTGTATTGTCGTGTTTTTGAAGCATTTGGGAACTATTTCCTGACTCAAGAGATATTAAAGATATCTGTGAAGACATCTGTTAGTTGAATTGCACATTCTTTGAATACTCGCCCCAGGACGTTATCAGGCCCAGCTGATTTTCTCGGATTAACCCTGCGCATTGTCCTCTAAATGTCAGCTGAACTGAGGATGAGCGCCTCTTTGTTTTGACTGATGGGCATTTCTGTCATTGTTGTTTTGTTCCCTTCTTATAACCTGCTGAAGTAGACATTGAGCATGTTAAGGAATTCCTTATTGTCCTCAAACTGTGAAGATAAGGGCCTGTAATCTGTTATTTGCTGGATACCTTGCCATAGGTGCCTGGAGTCTTTTTGGTCAGAGAAGTAGTTCTGGATCTTCCTAACGCAGGCACATTTTGCTTCTCTCACTCCTTTGTTCTGGCTTTTCTGAGGTAATCCTGTCTCCAGACTTAAAGGCTGCATTCCTTGCTTTCCGGAGTTCATACACGTCACTAGTCAACCAGGGTTTCTGGTTGGCACGTGATGATGTTTTTGGTGACTGTTAAATCATACACACATTTTGAGATGTAGCCCATCACTGCCACAGTGTACTCCTCTAGGTTGATACACTGATTCACAGTAGCTGCCTCTTTAAATATGCTCCAGTCTTTACTCTTGCAACAGGTGAAGTACTGAGACTGCTCCCTTTGCCCATTTTCTTACTTGTTTCACTGTTGGTCTCCCCCTGGTTAGCATCGGTTTATATATTGGTGGTAACATGATGGAGAGATGGCCAGAGTTGTTCAGGTGTGGTTGAGGCATTGGCTTATATGCTATCTTAAGGTTGCTGTAGACTTTATCCAGTATGTTCTCTCCCCTGGTTGCAAACTCTATATGCTGGAAGAAGTGATGCCACATACGCAGTGCAGACCATCCTGATAACCCCTGTTTCACATCCCCAGCAGTTGTTGAGCAGATGTATAATAAGAAATACAGCCAAGATATCCACTGAGCCATCATATGTACATTGGGAAGTCCACACAGTCAAGTATTCAAGTAGAAATAGAAATCAGACTACAAATGGACACAAATCAGACAGCAACTGAATGTGCAAAAAGCAAAGGAGAGAGAGAGTATAACAAGAAGGATCAGATGAGAAGAAAGGAAATATGGAAAATCCATAACTGTAGTGATATCCATAGAGGTCTCTTGGAATAACCTAATTTTGACCAAAATTTGATACAGAAATGGTTAAGGACAGGTGAACTGATATCAAAAGATGAATGGTTAATAATGGTTGGACGGTGCAGTGGTGCAGCGGTAGCATTGTCGCCTCACAGCAAGAGGTTCTCCAGTTCGATTCTCGGCTGGGGTGCCTTCTGTGTGGAGTCTGCATGTCCTCCCTGCATTCATGTGGGTTTCCTCCAGGTGCTCCGGTTTCCTCCCACTTTCAAATACATGCATCTGGAGCATTTCTCCCCGGGCCTCCACTGAAAATTGACTACGTTCCAAGTTGGACTTTCCCGGTTAACAAATAATAAATAAATAGATGGTGGCCCAAGACAGTGGACTATGTACACATTTGTTTTCAAAATCCATTGCAAAGGGGGGAGAAAGACAAGTAGAAGTTCTGTTAAAAAAAAAGAAAAGCTGGAAACAGTAGCACATCTTGTTGCTGGGTGGGACAATCTTGGCAGAGGCATGTATACTGAAAGGAACAATAATGTGGCAAGACTATTGCTCTGGGAACTCTGCAAACACTACAGTATATAAGTAGCTGATAAGCATTAAAAACATGAGCCACAAAGCATTATAAAAATGATGAAGTGTGTATCATATGGGATCTCCCATTACCAGAAGTTCAAAAAATAGATGCAAGAAAACCAGATATATTAGCCTATGAAAAAAGACAACAGTAGCACCTATCACTGAAACTGCTACACTCAGTGGCTACAGTGCCTTATATTCAGAGACAAAGTCATACAATATCAGAATTTGCATGCAGAAATGAAAGCAATGTGAAAGAAAGATACCCAACCAGTTCCAGTAGTGGTAGTAGCAGCAATGTGTCAAATAAAAAAGAATTCACAGTCATACTTGGATATACTGCCAGTGCATGTAACTCTGTATGAATTACAGAAGGAGGCAACTCTGGACGCATTGTGGATGCTAAGAAAAGCACTCTTAGTAACATCAAAGACTGAATAATCATACCCAGACTTGGGAATGGGGCCCATTCCTCTTATGGAATTAGAAATCCAAAAGACTTGGAGAAATTAAACTACGTAGCACCTCTTAGACTGTACACAACATGTACAACAACCACAAGTCCAGAGCAAGGGAGGTAGACTTCTACCACAGCTGTGGCCATAGATACACAATCTGACTTCATTAGTATGTGAGCATGCATTGCCAGAGACCATCCCTGGGGTACATGCGCAACTTACCTGTAGTTGCCTGGGTGAGATGATACTGATGTCACTGGTGCAGGACATCTGGGGGTCTGTATGTCACAGTTCGAGTTGTTCTTATGAAATATGTGGTATGTTCCCATGTCTACTACACAAAGTAAGCTTATTTGTTATGCTATGTGCTCTGCAGAGTCTGTGTGTTGCCTACTGCAGCCTGCATGAGTAGTACAAAAGCATCATGCATGCCAACAATAGATGCCTGACAGATATTCTTTGTGATACTAGCAGACTGCACATGTCAGCTCTCTTGTACTACCCAGGCATGATGATTTCCACGTGACATAGATGGTGAATAATCTGATCTAAAGGTCTAAAGTAAGTGACCACAGGTGAGCATAAGCATTGTTGATGAGAGGGCTGCCATCACATGATACCACCTCAGATGTATACGTGGTTAGTATAGATACAGAATTGGGTGCCATTGAATGCCACAAAGTTTGTCCACTGGCTGTTGTTATGATAGCCCTTCCTGTTTCAGTGACTGCAAGAACTAGATACCTCCTGTGACGCTCAAGTTTCACTGGAGTAAAGTGGCACATCCTTTCAGCTGTGTTCATTCTGTCCCTGGTAATGGTATCATGACCAACCTCATAACCATGCACATTCTTGTGAATTTCTGTATCCGTGTTAGTCTGTGAAAGTGTCATACTGAGCAGTGGCACTGTTTTTGTCTTTGCCAGCATTACTCCGAGCTATAAGCTATCCCTTCTCTGCCTGCTCTACCAGCTGCTGCACCTTCTCTTGTCACCCCCGTTATGCACCAGTGTTGGGGAAGTATAGTTGGGATGCCTTGAAAAACGGATTGTTCCTCATCAGTATCTGCTGTCCCCTGACAAGCTGCTGTATGAAGATATGTTACCCTACAAGAAATGGTAAACAGAGCACGTTGTCAGATCTTTTACTGCTCTTTTCAGCCCTTTTTGCATCTTATGCAATTCATTGCTTCAGCATGGCCTCAGTGTTGTTGAGATTTGGCTGTAGACTCAGGTCTGTTAACATATATGCAAAAAAACAAAAACTGCTGTATGGGTTTATACAGTCCTCTTTTCTGTCTGCTCCAAAGCTTTGCTCATTAAATTCATGTATCACTTGCCCATTTGATAGGTGAATTTTACAAAGTTTGCTGGGGTCCTCATGGAGAGTGAACTCAAGTTTGACCTGATTAAGTCTATAATTACCATAATGATCAAATAATGATGATGACTTAATAATCAGAGGATTGGCATACTGTAGATGGAGAGGGCCAAAGGTTTTCTAACCTCTTGTACACTTATCGTGAGATTATCTATAATCTTCTCATAATCACAGCAAATAAATCTAAGCTAGCTTCTAAAAGGATTGCATGCTTTTATATTGGTATACCTCCCACTTAAGACATTGGGAAACCTTACGCATGCTTACCATTGTAGAATTTTCTAATTATTTGAAGTTAGTCTCTGTAACAATAGCTCACTTGCCATTACACTGCAGTAACACCCAGCAATTATATGAGATACTTCTCAAAAACCAATTCACTCTGCAGGCTCCTCTTTTATTCCTTGAAACCATTTGCTATACACAGGGAGACTTATCCTGTGGGTGTCTACATAGCAAAATAGATGGAAGTCTTCCTTTAATTTCCTTATGTGTGTGTGTGTGTGTGTGTGTGTGTGTGTGTGTGTGTGTGTGTGTGTGTCTGTTGCAGTGCAAAGTAAAAACAGTCTGTAACAGTACTTCAGGTTTAAAATTGGCTTATTTACAAGGAACAATGAAAAGTTCAGCTTTTTACCATGGTGTTGGAAATAAAAGAAAGAACCTGGGGACAGTTCTGTCTTGTATCATACAGCTCAAAAGTCACCATGTAGACTTCCTCACCATACCCTTTCACTTAGTTTCTTCAGTGAGCCACTGGCATTTGGGAGTCCAAGGTGAGAGGCTAATTTATAGTTGAGGAGATTCATTTTTCAGTAAAGATGGTGTTTATCAGTGGCGGTACATCTTTCTTGAAGTGCAATGTGGAGGCTGTGCAAACAATCAGTGGATGTTAAGTTGTCAATCTCGCCTTCATTCTTGCTGGATGGGTTCAGAGCCGAACCTCGGCTCCGACTCGGCCAATACTAAAGCTCGAGAGCTAATTCCACCGGCTCGAGGCTCCCCTATATCCCACAATGCTAGGCAGTAACTACTCAGATCTCGTTTGCCGCTTAGCTGACGAGGTGCTTCTTCTACCGGCTCTGGCAGGTTAGTAAGTTTTCTAATTAGAAACTTCTATTTCAACCCCTAATTTTTTCCTTTTACCATAGTTTTATTTATAGTATTTCATTAGTTTAAATCGGGCCCCCCTCAAGTGTCTGAAATCCCTTTTTATTCCCTTCTTAACTTTTAGGCCTTTGGCCCTCTCCCTCTCCTTCCTAGTCCTTCAGTGTGACTGAATTTTTATTTTTTGCTTAAGGGTGTGTTTGTGTGTTGTGCTTGTGTTTTTACACTGAGTTAGGATGTCTAAAGACTCCAAGGTTTCAGGCTTCAAGAAGTGTGATTCGTGCTGTCAGAAAATGTCTCTGACAGACGGTCACACTTCTTGTGTATATTGCCTGGAACCTTTGCACCTGCAGGACTCATGTGCTGTATGCCATGCATTCAGCCCTAGAGTCCTGCAGGAACGCAAAAATAAATTGATATTACGTGGCTTGTTAAAGCCTGAAGGCCCCCCAACCCAGTCTGTGTCGGGGAAGCCTTCTAAGACTTCCAGACCATCGGCTCCAGTTTCTGAGCCATCCCCTGGAAGCATTAGATCGGCTTCGACATCGGCTCCGACTGGAGCCAATGTTTCCAAATCTCATACTATCACCTTGGCTCCGGCTGGAGCCGAGGTTGACAAGACTTAGTCAGCTCCGATAGGCTTATCGGAGCCACCTGCTAAGAAGAGGTCTAGGTCCCCTTCCATTGGCTCCATCCATTCGGCGCCGGGATCTCCTCTTCTATCAGAACGGAGCCATAGGTCTCACTCCTCTCGGTCCTCCAGGCTGTCCGACCATGATTTACAAAGGGTGGTGAGTAGACTTCTCAAGTCCGAGGCACTGGCCCAAATGCTGCATAGCCCTACTCAACAGTCAGTGGCTATTTCCATCCCTGATTTTATTCCTCCTCCGACTCCTTTGAGTTCGGAGCTGGGGCTCATCGGAGCCATGGCTGTCGGTGCTTCGGAGCCGATACCTTCCCTTTCGGCTCTGTCGTCTGCTCCGATTTCCTCATTGGAGGGATCTCGGCGCCGGGCTTTCCTCGTCGGCTCCGAGGGGGCGAGTGGCATCGGACCCTTGTCTGACCCTTTTCTCCCTCTTGGAGCGTTGGCACTGGTGAGTTCAGCTCCGACATCGGCCTCGGAGCCATCCCTGTCGGTGTCAGGGGGGTCCTTGTCTCCTTGGAGCGGGGACCTCCAGCCTTGCCTGATAGGGGCGCCGTCGAGGTCATGCGGAGCGTGCTAGACCCAGTGTCTACCCCACAGTCGGCTCTGTCAGCTCCTCCCTCTTCAGTGCCTGCAGTGATTTCTACCCATCCCCTTGTATCAGACCGCAGAGAGACAGCTCCTCAGGTTTCCCCATTGGGAATTTCCTCCTCTTCCGAGGCCTCTCCTGATCCGGTAGGAGAACCCCCTCGGAAGAGACAGTGCAAGAGGAAGCACATTGACTCCCCTGAGTCTATCACCTCTGACACTGACTTGGAGGAATATGAATGTTCCCCTTGGTCCCCCTCTGAGGATGTCTCCTTTGCTGACATCCTTGAAATCCTGAAACAGAGGGGGAACTGGCCCACCCTTAACCCTTCAGAGGATGAGTCAGTTTACCTTGAGGCATTTGGCTCTCGCCCTTCCACCTCCTGGGTGTCCCCTCCCTTTGACCCCCTTATGGAAGTGGTGGCAAGGAAGGCTTGGACGGCCCCTGATTCAGTGGAACCTACCCCAAGGAGGACGTCAAAATTTATTACTGCCCCTAAGGAGAAAGAGTTTCTATCAAAAGGTGTCTCTGTTGATTCCATGGTGGTGGCCGCAGCCACTAAGAAGGAGTTAGCCGATCCTTCGGTACCTGTCCATCCTCCTAATAAGGAGTCTAGGACCATGGACAGGTACGGTAAGCGGATGTTTTCGTCAGCGACCTTCTCAATGCGGTCGCTGAACTACTTGTGTCACTTCACCCGTCTCCAGAGAGATTTGCTCAAAGATATGGGTGAGGCTATACAGGATCCAACAGCTGAGGGGTTCCAAGACAAAATGAACTCCCAGTTGGCAACCCTGAATTCGATTGTTAACTCATCCATGCGGCTTATCTCATATGCTGCTGATGGGACGAGTAGGGCCGCAAGCACAGGTGTAGCTTTACGACATCGCGCCTGGATGCGGCTTTGCAATTTTGCGGACCCTTTCAAGGCATCCTTCACCAATTCCCCTTTTGATGGCTCAACATTGTTTGGTCCTCAGGTGAAGGATACATTGACTAGGTGCGAGGTGGAAGGTAAGACTCTCTCTGCCGTGGGAGTCCGTTTTTCTACCCCTTCTAGACCTTATCCAAAAGGTCAGAGGGGAGGAAAAATGTGGTTCCGCAAGCCTCAGGGAGTCTCATCTGACGCACAAGGTCGATTCCCCTCTAGAGGCAGAGGGGGGAATAACAATAGACGCCACCCTAGAGGCAGAGGAGGTCCGCAAAACCAGGGTAGCAGAGACACTTTCTCTGATAGTCCCTTTCAGCATCCCTGAGGAGCTGCCCGGCTGTCCACCTTCGGAGGCAGTCGGGGGAAGATTATCACTGTACCCAAAAGCCTGGCTTTCCCTCACCCAAGACAAATGGGTACAGTCAATCATATCCGAGGGTTACAAAATTCCCTTTATTCACACCCCTTCCCAACCCAAAGGATCCCTTCCAGACATTCCACCCAGTCTAAGGGAACAAGCAGCACTAGAAATATCAAAGCTGCTATCAAAAAGAGCTATCCAGTCAGTCCCAGCAGACCAGCAAGGATCTGGAATCTACTCCAAATTCTTTTTGGTACCAAAAAAAACAGGGGACTGGAGACCTATACTGGATCTCAGCAAGTTAAACAATTATATCAAAAAAACAAAATTCCAGATGGTCATGCTACAGTCCATTCTACCCTTCTTGGGTCAGGACAATTGGATGTGCTCGATAGACCTTCAGGATGCGTACTACCATATCAAAATGCAGACGCGCCAGGAGGTTTCTCCGCTTCAGGCTGGGAGCCAGTCACTACCAGTTCAGAGCACTGCCCTTTGGTCTCACTACAGCCCCCCGAGTGTTTACCAAATGCATGGCAGTGGTTGCGGCTCACTTGAGACGTCAAGGATTCCAGGAGTTTCCATATTTAGACGACTGGCTCCTTACCGTCACCACCAGACATCAACTGCTTCTAGCCAGAGACTTCACCATCTAAACTTGCCAAGCTCTAGGCATTACAATAAATTTCGAAAAATCTGCCTTGTCGCCTTGACAATCTATTACCTTTACAGACGCCACCTTAGACACACTCAATCTTTCCGCCAGACTTACAGAGCAAAGAGTGTTAGATATCCGCAAACAAGTTTGCCTTCTATTACAATGCAACAAGGTCAAAGCCAGGGTAGTCTTGAAGGTATTAGGACTCATGGCAGCTACTATCACCCTTCTCCCCTTAGCTCGTTTCCACATGAGGATCCCTCAATGGATGCTGTTTACTCAATGGTCCTTCCAACAGCTCCCGATGTCTCGCATCATATTAATAACTCAATCATGCAAGAATCACCTGTCTTGGTGGATCACATCACCTCAAGTTCTCCAAGGCAGACCTTTCGTGCCCCCCCCCCATTCACCACGGTGACAACGGACACCTCCCTGATCGGGTGGGGGGGGGCATTATTAGGGCAGGACAGTCCAAGGCACGTGGCAACCTTTCGAGTGCCACTTGCACATAAATGTCTTAGGGATGAGAGCAGTGCTTTTAGCGTTGCAAGCCCTTCAGGACTCTCTTCCCACGGGGACTATTGCACTTCAGATGGACAACATGTCCGTAGTGTGGTACATCAACAAACAGGGCGGAACCAGATCCTACGCCTTATGTCGAGAAGCACTCAGACTTTGGCAGTGGGCGATTTCTTCTCAGCGTTTTCTGATAGCAACACACATTCCCGGGAAGTCCAATGTGATTGCGGGCAAGTTGAGCAGGGCCATTCTGATGCCCCACGAGTGGTCTCTGAAGAAATCAGTGCTGGAAGAAGTCTTCCAAAGATGGGGCCAGCCTTGCTGCGATCTTTTTGCTACTCCCCAAAACAGCAAGTGTCACAACTTCTTCACTCTCTTCCCGTTACCAGGCCATCCCACCAGAGACGCTCTAGTCCACGATTGGCCCCAGGGACTTCTGTATGCTTTTCCCCCTTTTCCACTGATATCTCAATTAATTCAGAAAGCTATTGCCTTGAGAGTTACAATGATCCTCATTGCCCCTTACTGGCCTCGACAGATATGGTTTCCGTTCCTCCATCATTACCTGTTGGAGCAGCCTTGGCATCTGGACCCGGTGCCAGATCTGTTGACCCACCAGTCGGGCCAGCTGCACCACTCCCTTCATTCTCTCAACCTCACAGCGTGGTTTCTCCAGTTCCTACCCTAGCCAGGCTTCCCTTAATCTCTCATTCGGTCCGGAACATCCTGATAGCCTCTCACAAATCTTCTGCCAGGAAGATTTATAATAGTAAATGGAAACGTTTTTCCTTCTGGGCAGCATCAAAGAATATAGACCCCTTCACTGCACCTATCCAGTCTATCCTAGACTTTCTGGCAGAGCTCTTCCATTTAGGCTCTTCTTCATCTACCATTAGAGTACAGCTAGCTGCTATATCTAATTTTCATGTAGGAGTCTCAGACTCCAGTATCATGTCCCATAAGCTCTGCAAAGCCTTTTTAAGAGGTGTTTTTCTGCTCAAACCCCCAATCAAAGATCCCCCCACCTCAATGGGACTTGAATTTGGTTCTGGCATCCTTGATCCTCCTCCCCTTCAAACCAGCGGCTTCATGCCCTCTTAAGCTGCTCTCATGGAAAACACTTTTTCTAGTAGCCATAACTTCAGCTAGAAGGGTATCTGAACTTCATGCTCTGTGCAGTCATCCTCCTTACTTAGTTTTCCACAAAGATAGGGTGTCCCTCCGGACTAATCCCTCCTTCCTACCTAAAGTTTCCTCTGAGACAAATCTGAACCAAACGATTGATCTCCCAGTATTTTTCCCTGACTATTCCAACAGGTCGGAACAAAAGTTACATTTTCTAGATGTTCACCACCAACTTAGATATTATTTAGACAGGACTAAACAGTTCAGGAAATCTGATCAACTTTTCTTGTCTTATGCGGAAGGGAAATTGGGCCTTCCAATTACTAAGGTGTCCCTTTCAAGATGGCTTACCTCTATAATTACCTTCATCTATGAAATCAGACATCAAGAACTGCCTTCAAGACCTAGAGCTCATTCAACTAGGGCATTAGCTACATCTGTAGCTTTTCAGGACAGGCTGCCTATAGATTCCATTTGTGCAGCAGCCACTTGGGCTTCTCCTCATACCTTCATTTTACATTACAAATTGGATATGGCCTCCAGAAACCGTGCCAGCTTTGGTTCCACTGTTCTCAAGAGTCTGTTCCGATAGGCCACCCGGAATAAGGTGCTAGGGATGCGGTCCTATCCAGCAAGAATGAAGGCGAGATTGACAACTTCACATTAAGAAGTTATGCACCTACCATAACGTTCCATGTTAGTTGTCTTCTTCTCGCCTTATTTCTTGCATCCCACCCTCCTTCCTCCTAGCCTGGACAGACCGATAGGAAATTTTGGGATCTTCCTTTGGAGTTTTCTTCCCACATGTTCTACCACCTCTATTCCCCCTTTTATGTTTGTGTAGCTTACATTCAGGTTTATATAGATGTGGGTTCTTTTTTCTCCATACTGTGGAGACCAGAACTGCTTGGTTTAGCTACCAAACGAGATCTGAGTAGTTACCGCCTAGCATTGTGGGATATAGGGGAGCCTTGAGCCGGTGGAATTAGCTCTCCAGCTTTAGTATTGGCCGAGTCGGAGCCGAGGTTCGGCTCCGAACCCATCCAGCAAGAAAGAAGGCGAGAAGAAGACAACTAACATGGAACGTTATGGTAGGTACATAACTTCTTATTTTGTTTCTTGAAGGGCATTGTTAGAATGCTGTATGGCCTCAGGTAATTTCTCCAGTTTGCACAGAACTCAGTAGCTACAGTTAATACCTGTAGGTCACAAGAGGAAAAAATAGCTACTCTCTCTTTAAGATAGCTTCTTCAGTTTTTCAAAGAGCAACCGTTTACTGTCATGAGCATTCCTTCCACTAGAATAAATCCCTGTGTGGGCAGAAGGCTTTAATGGTTCAGTCTCAAGTTTTTTTTTTACCAGGAAATGCTTCATTTCATCCTGCCTAAATTCCTACTGCTTTAAGGATTAGACTTTATTCTGGAGCAGTTAGTAATTAATGATTAGGCAGAGCTTGAATTCCTTATCCTGAGCTGGGGAACAAACTTCAGCCAGAGCAAGCAGGAAAGTGACAGTATAAAAAGAATTGCTTTTCTGCTCACTGCAGTTCACCACTGTAGTATGTTCCAGTACAGAAACAGTTTGTAACAGTTCTTCAGTGTGCCTATATACATGGGACAATGAGAAGATAAGGTTTTGTTATGACGTGGGAATACAAGAAACAGAAAAATTCAGCATTCCAATTCAGACATTTCACATTCCCCTCAGAACATAGGATACTGCATCCCACAGTTCTCCAGAATAAAACAGTATTTACAACATTTCACTCCCTTTACCCAGACAGAGGTTTTCAGAAAAACTCCACAAGCTTTCTTTCACCTTGAGTGAATGAGAACAAACAGTACTTTAAATGCTTTTTGTAGCCAACACAAGCCAGTACTTTGCAGTCCTTTACAAAACTTTCTGCAGTCTTTAATATGAGGTTTTGCCCCTTTTAGTTTGAAAGCGTAATATCCAAATTTTTCCTGACAGGGACACTTTTCAGGTATCTTTGGACAAGAAATATTCAGAAGAGTTCAAAAAGTGCAAGTATGGTGCCAGAATCCCCCAAAAGGATTATCCCTGAAAATTAATTTAAAGTGTTTGGAGAGACTCATCTTTCTGAGCCATGTGGCATGTGTGTTTCATTCAAGCCTTCTACCTTAATGGACAGAAGAAATCATTTGAAGCTTGAGACAATTAAGACTACAATTGTTTCTCAAGCTTCTAAAGCTTATTCCACCTCTTCTGTCACTGTTCTACCAGAACCTGTTGAGAACATGAAAAAACAGGCTTCATCTGAGCTAGGCCACACTGTCCTGGCCAAGAAGATTACTCCTCCTCCTCTTGGCCTCATGTTTCTAGGGCTGTGCCTGTCCCTAGACCTCGAAGCAATAAAATCTGATCAGTTGCTTCTGAGCTGAACCCCTAGGCTACACTCCCTGCTGTAACTCAGATCCAAGCATTGTATTCTGTTGAGCTTGACTATACTAAGATGAGGCAAATATTTTTGGCAGTGTAGTGTATGCATTCTCAGGTCATCTCCCCATTAATATCAGATTGAGTAATGAGCATACTACACCACCTTAGCTTGCCCAACTCCACAATCACACTACAGTGGGGAAAGTGAATAAACTCCCTGGAGTTTACCACCAGCTCATACAATACAGCTGCATGTGGTTTTAATAAACCAAGATGAAAAGAAATCTCAAAAAAAGTAACTTAACAAGTGAATACTCTACAAAGTGCAGGATAGAGAATGACAAAAAAGGTTTAGCCAGTGGTACAGTAGGTGTAGAAGAACCCCAGTGTGATGTTTTCTATACGAATGAGGCCAGAGAGGACCCATTTTCCTGCCAAAGATGAAACTGCTCTGGATAATTGGAGCTAAACTCCACTGTGGCTGCATCTGTAGTCTAGAAGACTCCTACTGCACAGACCCATCCATCCACCAAACAAGGAGTCATAATTTGTACTTGCTAAGGAAATTAGTTTATTCATTTCAACTTTTTTTATAAGGGAATTAAACTATATGGCATGTATGTTAAGGTTCCAGAGAGAATTGGCATATAAAACATCCATGCTTCTGGAAGGGTTGCCAGATGAGGAAGTCAAGAAAAACCTGTCATCATAGATGTCAGTCATGTCCAGCATTTTTTACCTGTCCACACATCTTGCTGTGAATGTGGCATGTGGTTCAGCAAGAATGGCAGGCGGTGGTATAGCCATCAAATGCCATGTCTGGTTACACATGACAGATTTTGTTGAGGACATAGTGTCCAGTTTTTAAATGTCCTTTATGATGGAACCCTGCTTTTTCAGTAGTCAGTAAAAGCCAAAATACAGAAACAAGAGCACCAGGAGAAGACCTTCACTGCTGTTTGGATTAAATGCCAGCTTCTAAAACAGCCTGTATGCAAGAATGCAACAGGTTTCATATCAGTTATGGTTTCAGTGCAGCCAGCAGCAGTCTGGTAACATAGAATCTGGAAGAGGCTACCGTGGAAGTTTTCAGAATGGTTAACAACCCAGAGGTGGTCAGATTGGTTAGGAATACTGCTTACTCCTCCAGGGCGCATGTATTCTGCTCCCTAAGGATTTGGCTGAAAGTCCCATTCTGTAGATAGTCAGGGTTCACCTGTCTTTCCACTTGTCCATATGGGACAATGATGTTGAGAGTTTGTAAATTTCCCTTGCTGTCCTCTTCCAAACCACCTTCCTTTCCCCTTCAAGATACATCATGCCATCAGAAGGCTTCAACAAGAACAGAGACTCTAAGCATGTTACAATCAAGTACTCAATAAATAAATATCTGAGAGGCCTCAACAGATAAGCAAGGGCGGCGATATTGTAATTGAGGGCCTCACCAGTTCGTTTCGCACAGAAGTGGGTGTGTCGCGAATTGAGTGACAACCTGGTCTGCATATGTAATTTGCTCGTGCATACATGATAGAAGAATATTAACGTAAATTAAATGTAAGCGGTCTTACATATCTCACTTTACGGTCATTCAGTCTATTTAATCAGAAAACCTGAAATTTTAACAGCACACTCTATAATTCAGGAATTTACAAACGTGCAAAAAAATGACAAATAATGCCCATAACGCGTACACTTTCCTAGTGTTAATACAGTTGACCTAAGACAACGGTCAGAACCATGCCTCTCGCACAGTAAAAAGCCTGATGACATGTGTTTTGCTGCTAACGTTTGATTTTGCTGAATCTTTTTTGGTTTCATTTGTTTGGACAGTAAAAAGCCTGATGAAATGTGTTTTGATGCTAGCATTTGACGGTTTTGTTTCTTTGCTGGTTATGGTGCAATAAAACCTGTCAATTACTTATGTTGGTAACAGTTTACTGTTATATTTATTGTCATATTACATGTCAGTGCATTTGTTTTCTTTTTACATTTTGTTGTACATTCGTAGGGAATGCATATTCATGAATGACATATCACGGGGGTGGGTTTTGGGCGGGGCTGTCTACTGCACATCTGGTGAGGCCCTCAAGTACAATGTCGCCGCAAGGGCTAGGCTTTTACTAAAGGATCTTTTTGGTGCCCAAGAAAATGAAGGCCCTCAGGCCCAACTTTTGCATTATCACACTACTGTTTATCCTTTTGTGTCTGTAAGAAAAAGAGTGGATCTCTATATCTTGATTGCATCAGAACCAGTCAGTCTTAATTTCCTTGGGATTAGTGCTATCCTTTCCTTGTGGTGAGAGAAGGAGGAAAGCATCATTGATTCCTAATTTTGTATAGCTGTGCTGAAACCAGCACGGTCTTCACTGCCACTCAGAAAGCACCTCCAGTAATCAACTCCAAACCTTATAAGCACTACATCCCTTCAGCCCACATTAGTAAGCACCTGGAGCCATGGATTTACACTTTCCAACTGCCGCTGTAACCGGCTTAGCTGAAATGGTTATTCTGCGATAGAATAGCAATTGACTCTTGTTTACTGACAACCACCTGCTTTAAAGCTGACACAGGGTGTGGGAGATGCAGTTTTACAATGTTATTGGAGGTAGAGCTTTCACATAAAGCCAGTACAAACAGCAAACAGGTTGTCAGTAACACATAATATTGACAAAACTCATAGACCTAATTTTGCTGAGGCTCTTAAAAGTAACCTCCCTAAACCACAAAGGCCCCCTAAATGTAACCTAAGAAACATGTAGCCTGAGTAACCTCACAGTCATTCAACTCGGGCAGCATCCAGTATGAAATATGCGTGTATAACTCCGTTTATCACCTCAAAAGCCCATAAGGCAAAGTTCAATACAATCAAACCTCCTAGTCAGGAGATTCCATAATGAGAGACAGTGATGCACCAGTCATCAGGATGACTAAGGAGACGACTATGGATAGTTGCCTTTCGGGTGGCAAGATTCACCTCATCACACATACACTCAAGTTCTTGCACCACAAGTACACATATGACACAATCACAGTACATATGGGAGCAATTGAGGCATACCTTCCCTGAACTGTATGAAAGGAGACATGATGGATATTTTAGAATATGTGACCAAGGCAGATATGAACCTAGCCCTTAGAAACATTTTGCAATTACTAACAATGATGCTGCAATATGAACAAAAGATTATTGACTTCAACAATTGACTTAGATTCTTGTGTCATTCAAAAGGGTGCACTATATATCATGCTGGGAGAAGATGGTAGATGGTTCTTGCTGCTTTGTCAGTGATGGCCTGCCCCTGTCTCCTCAAGGCCTTCATATATTGACTAGAGCCTTAACCACACCCTTAGTGCCTTTTAGGCAATGTTTGCCTACAAAAGCTTCCAACTTAACCATACAGAAACCAGATAACATAAAGGTATTGGTGAGCAACAATAGGAGCCTCAACAAAAAAACTTCACTACCCGCAGGCACTGCTTGACCTGGATTGCATCAGTGTATGGATAGTCACAGAGACGTGGGTCAAAATCATTGAGGGCACCCAGTCAGTGCAGGATTTTAGCACCTACCATGCATTCATGCCCATTGTACTGGCCAAAGGCACTGACGGCAGTGGTGACTCCATATTCATAAGCCAGTTTTGGTTTTGTCAAGGAAAAATCCTACCTGCTTAACCTGGTTGACTTTGTTGAAAAGTTACTGAAGCAAAGGATGAGTGAATCTTTCCACACACCACATATCTAGACTTGCAAAGGAATTTGACACCATCTCACACTTAACTATTGCTGATAAACTCTACCTGCTAAATGCTAATCCATATGTAACTGACTGGATAGCAAATTGGCTCACAAATAGAACCCAAGAAGTTCAGGTAGGCAGATCTACCTCCCCCAAAAGACCTGAGACTAGTGGTGTACCCCGGGTTTAATCCTGCGCCACTCCTGTTTGGAATTTATTTCTCAGAAGTTAAAACTAATGAATGTCCAAGCTTGCAGATGACTGTAAATTTGGTGCCATTATAAACTCTCCAAAGGACACTATAATCCTCCAAGAGGGCATTTCTCAATCACGTAGCTGGTGTATTTAGCATTAACTAAAACTAAATGCTAAAAAATGTATAAAAATGCCCTTTGGTAAGCATGGTGCACTTTGCAACTAACACATTAATAACACCCCCCTCTTAAAAATTGATCTGGTAGTTAGGGATCTGGGAACCTATTTGGACAACTAACTGTCTGATTGCCATATATATAGACTATTGTAAGAAAGTCCTTTTTCTTTACATAGTTTATTAGTAAGGATATGCTGTCTAGGTCTAGGGATATGATCATTCTACAATATTAGGCACTTATGAAGCCATTCATTGAGTATAATGCCCCCTGTACCTGTCCAAACATTTTACACATCTTGAATGACCACAATGCTTTCTGTCCAAGGAAATCAAGGACCTGAATCATAAAAACTACAATGACCATCTCAAAGCATTGTCCCTCTTCTCAGTATCATACAGGCTACTGAGGAGTGATCTCTTCTTTGTGTACAGGGCCTCAACAGACTCTGTCCTCTCAGATCTGCTACACACCTGCAAGTCCAGTGGTTGCATAAATACCCACTCAAGAGATCTTAACGTCTTCTGAAACATAAATAGAGCATGTTGGAGGGATAGATATGTATCACAGAGAATATTTCTTTGGAACTGTCTTCCTCTCCACACAACAAAAGTACTTCCCTTACTCTATTGGAATGTAATCTGAATAAATGAATGAGAAACCACACCTTCACCCCTGGTTTAACACCCTTACCACTTATGGATAGGGGTCATATGTAAATATTCTGCTGGCTATGGGATATTTGTATTGAAATTACAAGGGCTAAAAATTTCCTAGGACTGCCGAACTAGCTTCTAAAGATCCTCAGAGATAAGTAGCCTAGTAACTACCAATGATGCTATGAAGCAGACATTTTCCTATATTCTCATCTCAATCTTCAGGGTGGTTCCAAATGCATGGTGGTTGTGGAAGTGCATCTGTGTTTCAGGTACCAGAATTTTTCTATTTCTGGAAGACTGGGTCAGGGTAGATCTTATGATGGATAGTCTAACAGAACTGAAGATGGGCAGCCATATGACCACCTGAGTCTATTTTCTGTCTCATTTCCAGAAAATAATCTGTTCAGTCAATTGTTTCTCAGATTCTGTGGATCCAGTATGTGACATAAGCTCTTTTTCACTGGCTGCTGGGTCTCATGGCACCTTTCAATAACATGTTTCCCAATACCCATTTTCACATGAGGGTATTAGTAAATACTCAATTCAGTGGAATCAGTCACAAGGTCCCTTAGCTTTCCGAAGTAGGATTTCCAGGAAGTTCAAAGATCATTTCAGGTGTTGGATCCTTGATTCCAACCTGTTCTTGGCCAGTTCCATTCAAACCCCCAAGCTAGCTAAGGGAGCCACTGTAGACACTTTAGCTAAAGGTAGAGATATAGTCAACTGAAGACCATTCATGGGACGCAGACAGAAGCTTCACTGCAGATCACTATTCTGGAAATGAGATGATGATGCCTTCTGATCTCTCAGGTGTGGTGTGCCAACCTTTCAAGTGCTAGGAACTCTGTCCCTATGATGGGTAAGCCTCGATTCAACAAATTTGCCACCCCAGCCAATGCCAAATGCAGCAACGTTTTTCTTTATTCCTCCCTTGGAAGACCATTTGAGAGATGCACTCATTCAGAAGTGGCCTCCAGATTTCCTTTACATTTTCCCCAACTCCCTTTGTTCCCAGGTTTCTTGAGAAGCCCAATGCCAAAGTTACTCTAATAGCACTGCTTTCGCTTCAGAATGTGTGGTTTACCTTACTTTGGTCTCTCTTTCTGTTCAAGCTTGTCTGTCTGAGGCCAGCAAAAAGACTTCTCACACTTGTCTAGCAAACTTCACCCAAATATTCACTGCATATAGATGACCTCATGGTTACTGCAATTACATTGATGTGAAATCACTGTCTGAGCCATTGCTTGATGAGGATCCACCTAAGAGATTAGTTTGGGACTCTGTCCTCCAATAATGAGGGTGGAACTCCAATACCATATGTGGAACTAATGTACTTACTGGAATGATAGATGTAGATTGCCAGTTCCATTCTCATTAACATTGCCTCCCTCCTTCCTTCAGCCTAGACCTTACTGACATGACCATCATTTTTAGTAATTGCTTTGTTTACTTAATTGGTCATACGCAGCTGATATTTTAGGCTGTTACCTGGCATGGATTTCCAAAATCTTTAGGTCCATCATTACCAGTGTATTGTGGATGAAAAGGGAGAGGTGGGGTAGCCTGAAAAATTTCTCACTGTCAGACTGGCTAACACCTGTTGTTTTTTTTTCCTGCAGCTAATGGCTGCCAGTCATATAGGACTGCAGTAATGTAGCTTTTGTTTCACTATTAATCATTGTATACATGCTACCTTTGGAGGATGTTATTCAGAGGAGAGAATTGCAGCACCAGTCCTACACAGGTGGCATGCAGCTGTAGGTCATCTTCCCCCAGTAGTCTGTATCAGTTGTTGACAAACTTAAAAGAGATGGAATGCGTTCATGACAGGATGGTTAATAATCAGCTGAAACTGAGCACATCCAAGACGTTTCCACGGTAATTTATGGCTCTCTGACAGTCTCTGCCACCAGTTTTGTCCACAGTATTGTTTGCAGTGATGGCAAAATGCATTGTCTGTCAAAGGTGTGTAACATGGGGTCTGTATTGTCAGCAAGCATACATTAAGGGACCAGATTTCAGCAGTCACTAAATCTTCCTGTAATGATCTCAGAACATTATCTGCACCAAGAACTTCATTTCTTCTGCAGATCTCCTTAATCTGGTAAATGTCCTGGTCGTCTTTCACTTGGATTGCCTTAATTATGTATACCTAGGTCTTCCAAATTCAAAACTTGAATGCTTACAGCTTGTGCAGAACTCTGCAGCCCAGCTACTCACTGGGGTATCCATATACCAACATATGATGCCGGTTCTGCGTGGGTTGCACTGGTTTCCTATTGAGGAACATATTGTGTGTGAAGCTTTGATCTTTGTGTGTCTAGCCCATCATGGCCTAGGTCTTAGTGTTCGTCAGAATCTGATGGTCTGGTTTCAGCCTGTTTATACCATGATCTTATCTTTCCAGGGGATGATTGATGTCCCAGTGTTGTATTTTACTAGTATTTAATTGCTGACTTTTAGTTATTGTTGTCAGATAGAACTAGGCACTTACATTCATGCTCAAGTTCATGTATTTTTTTATCTCAATAGCTAAAGGTATGTATAGGTCTGCTATATGATTGAAACCAACAGCTCTAAACAGAAATGATCGCCTGGAACTGAGCAAAATTACAAATTCAAGTACACAGATCGTCAAAACACATATTCAGAGGTTAGGGAGATTCATATAAGAGTAATGAAAATACAAAAGGCTTTTTTTTTTTTTTTTTTGCCATTCTGCCTCATGTCACTTACACTTTCTCACGCCAAGATCATTCCAACTCATTGAAAGAGTGATCACTAAGAAAAAAGAAAAAGTATGCCTTACACTTTTTCTGAGATGCTCTGACCATAGGTTCATAGAAACGAGGAACTTTCAGCCAGCACACATTGCTACAACTGTCTCTCAACCTCCTAGAACAAAAAATCTGGACAAAACCATAAATAATTGGGGGGACAAAGGCTCAAAACTAGAAACACTTTTTAAATATTACTCTTACAAACTTAGAAAGTTGATAAAATAACAGGTTTTGCATAAGCATGAATTTTCTGAAGGGTATGAAGTCTGAAATTCAAACGTGTCTCATTGTTTTCTGACTTCAACCCTGAATAATTTCCCAATAATTTGCCAGAAAACCACAGTTTTATGAGAAACAAATAAAAAATATTAGACAAAATCTGGACATCCTGCAAAAATCTGTACAGCTGAGAAGTACATGTAATTCGCAAATAAGCGCAATCAAAACAAGACAACAGAAACTGAGCATTTGAAGGGAACTGTTTGTGTGTGTGTGTGTGTGTGTGTGTGTGTGTGTGCTAAACTTCCATCTTGCCTCATGTCAGTTTGGCCACCCGACCCAACATTCCTCTCATTCATTACCAGACACCTTCTAATCTGTTAGTCCTACTCTCTACACCCTCCTGTCTAGTACTTGTCCTTGTTCTGACTTGTTCCCTGCATCCTTTTCTTCTAATTTTTTCCTTCCTCCGCATTTTCCCAAGTGAGTGTTACATTAATTGGCCTCTGGGCATTCTGGATTGTTTCTCATACATTAAATATCTTCTAGCAACTATCTAGGCCATATTGGTTACAAATTATTATTTTAATATGAGTCCTATGCCTCTGTTCTACTGCCAGTAGGCATAATTTTTGCATTAGCATTTTGTTTGAATTAACTAAGCAGAACACTAATGCTAGGATTCACAGATAAGTACTGCACTCCAATGCAGTGTAAAATGGGGTGAAACAAGCAGCGCAAAGTAGCCCAAAGCTAATCACATGTGTGTTTGCATAAGAGAGGTGCCATGTTATGGGAAGTGCAGCTGTAGGATTGCAGTTGAGTGAATAGCTACACAAACAGGTGAGTGACGTGTGGTGGACCTCACTGCATGGGCAGGTTAGGGGGAACACAATTAATTTTTGTTTATGCCCTAAGAGACATACTGCATAGCTGCCACACCAGATAGCCTACTGAAGGTCACCACTAGAAATTTCCAGTCCATTTCATAATTGAAATGGGAAGGAAAGAAGATAGAAAAGCAGAAAATGACAAAATAGCAAACAGAGGAAAATACACAAAGGTACCATAAGGTAAGACACTTGGTTTATAGAAGGACAATTTTATGTGGGGCAGAGAACCATTTTTTATATAAATAGGAAGAATTTTGTGATAGGTGGAGAGGAATGGCGAAGTAAACGGACAAAATATGGGGATGAATGTGAATGTACATAGTGACAGATGGTTGACACCTGATGATGGGGAGGATTGGGTAAAGAAATATAGATATGGGGAGTGTCACACATGGGAGGGAAGCCTATTTGAGGATATTGAAGAGGCCATGGATGGATGCCAGGCCAGCCTAGAGGGCAATGCGTAGTCTTCAGTTACACCTGTAAATTGCTTCATGGGAATGGAGTCCCTCTGGTGGTCTGATGGCTGTGGTCTGCTGGTCAATGTGAGTCAAAATCAGTGCCAGGAGGCACTCCTTGCACCTCATATGACACTGCCCTTCAAATCTCACATTAGGAGATGATGGGAGACTCACTCTAGGCCACTGTCAGAAGAGGAGCCTATGGCCTGTTTTGAGAAATAGCCATGGAGGCTACCAGTGATCCCTCCAGCAGGGTGAATTCCATTCCCATGATGAAAAATAGACCTGATGATCACTGGTGAACCAAAACTAGTGGCATCTGCCTAGATAACCACTGCTAGTCTATTGCAACTGGACCTGTGGACAGGTGGAAGAGAGAACACATCAGAATATATACAGTTGTAGGTATTTAGTGTTGCATATGGTATATGCACCCCTCTACTGAGCAAGTCATGTCTGCCTGCGACATCCTGCCTTGTTCATCTGTCACTCCTAGGCTGCTTTAAATGAAAGTATGTACATTTCAGTACACAGTTACACCAGTAAGAAAATGTAAACACTACACTTAAAGTACTTGTCTCTTTCTCTCTCTCCACCCCACACTTCTGCTTCTCATTGCTGAAGCAGGCCAGATCACTGTAGCAATGCCCACCAGAATGGGTGAGGCTAGCAGAAGCATAACTGGCTCAACCATTGATCAGTGACAGTACAATGAACCAGAACACCACACCCTCATCTCCTCAAGTGAAGAGCAAAAAAAAAATAAACTAATAAAAAAAAAATATATATATATATATATATATATATATATATATATATATATATATATATATGGATCTATCTGAGTTCATCGACATTTTAAAATACCGAAAACGAATTAACCGACACCAAAACAACGAAACTCATTTAACCGACGCCAGAAGATCGACAGTTCACAAACACGACATCGCATACACCGACACAACATACCAACAAACAAAACACATCCCCTATCCAACACTCACACACACAACACAAGCACACCAAAATCCTTACAAACAAACACTAACCCATACATACACAACTAACCACAACCCTGACCCAAACCCTTACCCTAAGGTCCGTCACTATCGCACACTCACCCAACCCGCGCCCTAACCCTAACTCACTTATCCCACCCCTACCCCTACAAAACACCAACATTGCACACTTACCTTACTCGCACACTCACCTAACCCGCGCCCTAACCCTAACTCACTTATCCCACCCCTACCCCTACAAAACACCAACATTGCACACTTACCTTACTCGACACTCACCTAACCCGCGCCCTAACCCTAACTCACTTATCCCACCCCTACCCCTACTAAACACCAGCATCGCACACTTACCTTACTCGCACCCTTACCCCATCACAGCTTCTCAGCGTCGGTGTCTTCCTCCGTCGGTCTTCTGCCTCGTCGATCTTCTGGCGTCGGTGACGTGACTTTCGACATTCTCGTGTCGGTTAATCCATTGTCGGTATTTTAAAGTGTCGATGAACTCAGATAGACCCATATATATATATATAATAAGCTAGTTCTTACATTGTGGATGGTCACAATAGGTCTATGCAACAATGCTGCAAAGTGTAATTAATATTTTACTCTGTGTAATGGATGAGGCACAGGACTTTAACAAGGATATGTCCACCTCACGATGCAGAAATGACTAAGAAACATAGGAGTTTCTCAAGTCCCTGTGTTGGGAAAAAGGAGTCTACTCATGCAAAATGGTAGCATGGATGTTGGGGCTGGGCTAGCAATGACGACCCAAGTGCCAGTAAAGAATGTACAAGATTATTTCTATGCTGTTTATGTCAGAATGGTACAGTACACTGAATGTTTGATGGGACTGATTCAATGAGGAACTTTTCCATAACTATCCTATCAGGTATTTCTGGCATGCACCTACAACAACCCACACTGCAAAGCTGGTATGTCCGCATGCACTAACAAATGTGCTGTTATCTATTACTATGTATGCCACTGACTATCACTATACACACACTCCAGGGATCTAAACCTTTCACAATAAACAAAATGTGCTGGAGAGATAGGTTCCTGACCCAGAGACTCCCCATACTCTGGAATAGACTGCCCATGCATGTCAAGCAGAGTGCCTCCTTGGTCCTCTTCAAAAGGAACCTTGACGATTGGATGGGAGATCAATAACTGAAACAAACTGTACAACAGAAATAAGAAACTGTTGCAAAAGAGAGTAAAATCCCATGAGTGGAGGAGCTCTCTGGTCAGCCTCAGTAAGAAGCTGAGATCCCTTATAAGATCCTCTAAAGCTAGTTATGAAAACAGAGTTGCCACTAAATCCAAGGACAACCACAAAGCATTCTATAGCTATGTCAAGAATCTAGATAGCAACACCCAGATCTGCTTTGAGTTACAGCACAAAGACATGAAAATTACAGAACCAACTGATATTGCCAACATCCTGGCAGATCAGTTCAATGCTAACTTTAACCCCCTCTCACCCCCTAAAGGGCCCATATCTATACAGGAAGAATGCAGACTCGCTGTAATCACATCTACGCAGGTAAAAGCTGCACTCTCTAAAGCCAAAAACACAGCATCCATGGGACCGGACAACATCCCAGGCTGCGTTTTACACGAACTTTAGAAAGAACTGGCTCCCCACTTAAGCACCATGTTCAATAATAGCCTTGCATCAGGCTTTGTGCCCACTGAATGGCGCACAGCAAGTTATCCCACTCCACAAAGGGGGAGCCACCACGGATCCCAGGAACTATCAACCTATTAGCCTGATGAGCCTGGTCTGCAAGGCAAAACAAAGACATTGGTAACCTCCAAACTCTGGATCTCACCCAGTTCAGGTTTGTGAAAGGCAGATCATGCCTCCTGAACCTGATCGACTTCTTTGAGGCAGTCACCAAAGCCGTGGATGAGGGTAAGGTGGTTCACACAGTCTATCCTGACCTCGCCAAGGCTTTCGACGCAATCCCCCATTCTGGAATTATAGCTAAACTCACTAAACTAGGTATAAATCCCTACGTCACAAGATGGGTTGCCAAGTGGCTCACTGACAGAACCCACACTGTAAAAGTTGCAGACTCCAAATCAGCCAAATCAGACTCCAAGGCAGTGACAAGTGGAGTGCCACAGGGTTCTGTCCTGGGACCTCTCCTGTTTGGTATCTACTTCTCTGAAGTACAGGCTAACACAGAAGGCCTCTGGCTGACGAAGTTCGCAGATGACTGCAAACTAGGAGCCATAGTCAAGTCCCCAAATGATGTAGATATCCTACAGAAGGGCCTCACTGAGACAGATGCCTGGTGTCAGAGCCATGGCCTCAAGCTCAATGCCAAAAAGTGCAGTGTCATCCCCTTTGGTAAAAACTCTGTACCCATGAACTACCACATAAGCAGCAATCTACTTAACACCAAATGCGTGATAGGAGACCTTGGGACCCAGGTGGACAGTAGTCTCTCCTTTGATAGTCACATCGCCACAGTAGTCAGGAAGTCCTTCTACGTGGCACACCTCATCATAAAAGGGTTCTCATCCAGGAAAAAAGAGGTCATTGTTCCCCTCTACTCGTCACTCATTAGACCCATTATAGAGCACAACGCCCCTTTTGGAATGTACCTCACAAGACATCTGCAGCAGCTGGAAAGGCCACAGAAGTACCTCACAAAGAGGATTACTGGCCTCAAACAAATGCCCTCACTGACCGCTTCAAAAAAACTCCAGCTTTACTCCGTAGCATATCGCCTACTCCAAGGTGATCTCTGCCTAACATATAAAGCTATGTCAGACCCAGAGCTGTTGGACATGCCACACCTAAAGAAATTCCAATCCCTCTAAGCTACACGCTCTAGGAACCTAAACCTTGTCACCACAATAAACAGGACATGCTGGAGGGATAGATTCCTGTCCCATAGACTTCCTATACTCTGGAACAAGCTACCCATCTATGTCAAGCAAAGTTCTTCATTAGCACTCTTCAAGAAAAATCTTGATGAGTGGATGGGAAATAGGAAATACACCCCAGGGATCACTTCTGTGTCTCTGCTGGACAGTGGCACAGGAAAATAACTTTCGTGGGTGGCGTAAGCTAATGGTATCGTGCAGGCTAGGCTTACGTAGGCCCTTGGGCCGATAGCCTAGTACCTACCTATGAACCTATGAGATAGGAAATTCACCCCGGGGATCATGTCAGTTGTCCTGCTAGACAGGGGTCCAGGGAAGCAAATTTTGTCGGAAGAAATATCCAGGGAATTGTTATGGCTAGGCTTGTATAGGCCCTAGGGCCGATAGCCTAGTACCAACCAATGAACCTATGTAAGTGCTGCAACAGGTATCATGTCTTCTTGCTTTATCTGTTTTTTTCTGTTGGAGAGAACAGAACAAAGGAACAGGGTATACCTGATATTGGCGTAACTCCTTCAGAGGATGATAGCAATGTGAACATGACACAGTCCAATTATATAATGGCTGTGTCTGCAACACTACTAAAGAAGGGCTTACCCACACCGTCAATATCAGAGGCCCCTTTGAAAGTAGAGGTTGATCACATAGTATCACCAATGCAAGGCATTCTTCCTATAATTGTGAGCCGCACACATTATCTGACATTCTTACTACCTCTGGCATGTGCAAACTCCTCCAAAGGAGAGAGACGGGTGGAGAGAGGGTTATACTATTATGACTCCAGATCATTTTCTGAACTTGATGGAGCATGCTGCATAAATCAGTGGATGTGCACATCAGTATTCCAGACACAGAGAGTTACTAACAACAGTGTTGAGGAACTTGTGAATGTGATCCGTGGTTTGCATGATGACATGCAACACCTGCATAGTGACATAAAGTGTAGGGACAGAGAGCAGATGTATCTGGTGACAAATTCTGACTCCATAGTTGCTTTGAGACACATAACTACCCACCAGCCTATCTATAGTTTGTGCAATCCATGGTTATGGAAAGGCTGTGGATATGAGGTTGCCATTCTTTCTTGGACCACAGAAATGGCTTCCCTGGCAGTCCTGGCCCCACAACCTGCCACCACTAGCTAACAGTAGTCTCAAAGTTTTGGGAACCAGTGCTTCTCAGGGACATCTCACCGGGCTGTTCATGAATAGTTCTATAGCTCTAGTCCTTCAGTGCCTCCTGTAAGTACATAGAGCACTATGCTGCAGATGAATGTGTATAAGCTCCTGACATGGGACACCCCCTAACAGTGCTCACATTTGATCATATAGATCATATAGTTCTGCACATTTCATCCCATGGACCATATCAAGCCCCGAGACTGCAGTCTACCACAGTGAACACAGCCAACAGTCATGACACAATTTCTGAATCCACATCCTGAAAATGTGACCTTTGACCTCCCCAATCTCCTAACAGCATACATGTGACCAGATTCACTTCTTATGACACTACTCCATATTATAATGTTGCTGTTAGCTGTCACTGTGTCCTCTAAAATTCTTTGATGTGATGACGGTCCCTGCTGTCCCCTAACCTGTGTGGCTGTGGTTATGTCTGATTCATAGCACTGCAAGTTTGTGCAATGCCTTGCACAGTATGGATGTGATAATCTGTGCATCATTTTATTCTGTCTTGTCTTTGTCATGGCCCTTAGTTGTGGACCAGATGCCAAGACTTTGCTAATGCTGAAGTGTATAACACTCACCTCCACCTCACATGTAGTACTGTTGATGTTTCTTCATCTCCAGACTGTGCACTCTGCTCTTCCGCTGCTGGTTTTGTTGCTATGGTGGACCCTTCTAAAATGTTTGCCTGCTGCTGTAGCTGACTACACATATGCAATATGGCAAACACCACTGAGAGTTTGCTGTAGGTGTCTGGTGAATATTGAAGCACTCCATCTGACTTGCGAAGGCAGTGGAAGTGTCCCATCAGTTATCTGGACATGAGCTCCACAATGTTACATGTTTTTACATAGGTTGTGTCCTTTGCCATCTCTTCTGTAGTCTGGGGGGAGTCATTCACTCCAAAGTATATTGAGCATCATCTTCAACACGCGACAGTCATGTTATCATATGTGGCCTGTTCCCAGGTTGCATGGTATGTGTCTGTGTGCAATCTATGGCTTCCAAAACCTAAGGGGAAATGGACTGTGCTGTACAACACCAGCATAACAGTGATTCTCTTCTATATAGTCCTGGGGGATACATGAAACGTGAGACTGACACCTGCTCTATGCCTAATATGCCCCCTATAGATTACAGGAAAGTTCCTCTAGCTAAGATGGTTAATGCTGCACATAACCTTTTTGCCCATGTATCTTATTTGATTCTGCTGACGGTGAAAAAATTCAACTAGTTCTCATATGGTCTCCTTGTGCACATGACATTGGTCCACAATCTACTGGTTCATAGGTATGTACTAGGCAAACAGCCCTGGAGCCTATATAAGCCTAGCCCAAGAAGATTCCCTGGCATCATGCCACCCAATGTTAGTTTCCACAGTGCCCCTGTCACGCAAGACTACTGAAGTGAATGGTCTATAAGATAATGGCATGTAAGGCTGTTGCAGTACCATCTGCAGTGGCAAAGGTAGCTATGGCACATAATGACACATAGATTGACTCTGATAATGGCCACTAACACATGTTGTTTGACAGTAACCATTTCTACTCCTAGCATCTCATAGGCCTGTACAGCACAGATCCATGGTGCTCAGAATAGGCTTGTGCAGTGGCATAGTGCACCTGTGTTATATATTTCTGAATGGGTCTGCTGTGCTTAATGTCATTTGATTAATAGGTTCATAGGAGGTTACTAGGCTCCTTGGCCCTAGGGCCTTTTAAAGCCCAGCAATGTTATACCCTTGTTCCCTTATTGATCAAGTTGTAATGTCTATGTTTGCAGGGCGAGTCTATGATCAGTACTGACTGCCCTTATCCAAGATGGACATAGGTGATACCCCCGGTAAATTTATGGTCTCCCATCCAGTTGTCTAAGTTATGCTTAAATAGGGTAATTGAGGATCTCTGTTTTACGTGAATTGGGAGTTTGTTCCAGAGTGGCAATATCTGGGAGACATATGTGTCTCTCCAGCATATTCTGTTAATGTCACAGGCAAGGTTAAAATCCCTAGAGCGAGTGAATCTTGTCCCGTTTATCTTGCGGATGTGCAGCATTTCCATTAGGTTAGGGTCCGAGACTGCTCTGTAGGCCAGGCACAAATCACCTCTTAGCAGTCTATAAGATGCAGAGTGTAGTGACATGGCCTTCAGTCAGTCCATGTAGGTCACATGTTGAAGGCCTCAGCTCCATAGTATTCATTATTTACATATTATGCCATCATTTGTATATGCTGCATACTTTGCTATTTTTGCTCTTGTGTGGCCATGTTGTCTTTGCCTCTAACTCAGCCACACACTATGCTCTTCCTATAAATATGCTGATTGTATAGTGCTTTGAGCTAAATGTCAATGGATCCTGACCCGTTTTACTGTTATTATTCTTTGCATACATTAATTCATTAATTAATTTCTTCCTTTATTCAACATGCAATATACATACCACATTGCTGCTTTTATTTTTACTTAGATAGTATATTTTTGACGGTATAGCAAAGACCAGTCACTGCTATAATTTTGCAAATAGTGTGTGTATATATATATATATATATATATATATATATGTGTGTGTGTGTGTGTGTGTATAATTCTTTAGCTGCTATTCATATGTGCCTGTTTTCTTTGTTGTTATTGTACTTGGTGTTTATGCCTAGCCGTATACTTTGTGTTTTTTATGAGTTATGTTCATATCATGGACTTTTTGTTAATAAACCTTATGTTTGGAGTTATCTCTTTAGGCCTTGCCCAGTTGGTTCTGTAAATCAGTAAAAGTAAGCATGTAGGAATACTGGACATTTAGACCTGATAGATGATTTGAGGACCATATGTTGGCTGATATTGTTAAAACATTACAGATGAATAGTAGGCAAACTTATGAAGGCAGCATGCCTCTGCTGGGCAATAATCCTATCTTTATTGGGATCAACTGCCTCCTTAATCATGGTAGTATAGGCAATAATTAGATCATGATGTGGTCTTGGTACATGAAGACCAGAGGTAACATGATGGTGAGCACATTTTGTGTACCATGGCCACTGCATGGTATGAGCGATGTTAGATTGCATAATGCATATGTACCTGGCCATGCATATGCTGGGAACACTGGCCTCTGAGCGGAGTGGCAGTTGATATGCTGGCAGTGTGTGCCCCATCAGTGTGAGGACTGTCATGGCCATATCTATCTGCTTTTGTGTACAATAGATTTGCACCTTCAACATGTAAAATGCAATTGCCTGAAGCAGTGCAGATAATGCCTGATTTATAGTTCTCATATAGTGCCTACCTGTGACTTCTCACCAAGGGAGGAGATCTGTTTCTCATTTGAAGATGAGGGATTGAACCTAACTAGGTCCCCCCATCAATGACCTTATAGTTTATGGTAAGAGCCACTTAATTCTCCCTATCAATGTTCAGCATATCAGTGAAATGGTTGATATAAACGACCAACAGTATAAAAAAGTGAGCAAAATGTTTACATAAGCAAAACAAAAAAAAAAAAAAAAAAACTAGCACATCAACACAGAGTCTTCCAGGAACTTCCCTCTTAATGCTCTGTGGTGAAGTACTAAGGGTTTTAATAAATATCTTTTTCATATGGGAACATTTTGTTTACTGTTTCAACAGTGTTATATCTACATTAGGCCTTCTCTGACTGTCAGTGTCCTTATCTGCAGAGATAGCAGTTACCTGTATCCATAGACAGTCTGTGAGTGCCTGATGTTCATATTGATCACTGCAGCAGTAGCCTTAAGTAAATGGGTTATATACAGCTGTCCAGCTTCCAGAGCTTCAGGGCACCTTCCATGCACCCAAACTGTCAGGCAGCTTGAGTGGAGCTAACTAAAGGACAAGTTTGTGTGCCAAACCTTTAAGAGCTTTACTGCCTCTGAAGAGTACACTCCTCTGAGGCTTTTGAGGATCAGTCATCAGCTTGTCATGTTCCTTTGCTGGACACATACATTTCTTTTGAAGAGAAAGAACTTCCATGTATTAATTTTGCTTATTATTTATGCTTTACTTTTCATGAAAGTTATTTTAAAGCCAGGAGTTTGTGTTTAAAGGACTGTCACGAGATTCTGCTGCACTTTTAAACACTTTTAAATGTTTTCCTGTCAGTTTGAAAGTTGTTATGAAGTTGTTTTAAAGTAACCAAAAAACATTTCTTTTGTAGAGAAATTGTGTTTATTTTACTTTCAGGTGCTGTTGTAGTGTTATAAAGTGCTTTTTACTGTGTTTGTCTGGGGAAAAAAGTGTTTTCCCTGGGAAAGTGGCACCATTCTCAACTTGACCATGGAACAAACTGTTGGTCCCATGGTTGGCCCTTCTTCCAGACATTAAAAGAAAAAGTTAAGAAAATAGCCTGTACCACCACAGCAGGCTAGCAATTTGTCTCAGCTGCAGGGAGGTGACTGTTCTGGCCATTTGTTGTACTTCAGACCACTTGTCTTTTACCCTGAATCCCTCTGGTGTAGCACCTACAACCACTATGGACTTGGGGATTAGCCATATTCTATGTGGCTGTTGGAGTCCCATCAGTGGGCAAGGGAGAGACACTCTTGTCAGTCTTGCGAGAGGAAACAAAGAAGTCTTCCCTGTTTTGTCAGAATGTTATGCCCATCACCAGAGAAGATGCTACTGCCATTAATAACACTTAGCCTCATATTCTGTGTCAAAAAGAAGCAGAAAGCTAAGCATGTATCTACTTCTCCTCAAATTTCCATAGACAGGAGTAGTTTACTGTATCTGGCTCAGGGTTTAATTCAGGCTATTGATTCTTCATGTAATGTAGTTTCTGGTAAAAGAGAGGTATACTCCTTTCCTGAAGATATTCAAAATCCTGAATCTGGAAAAGAGGATGAAGGCACAGATGCAAGGTTTTCTCCAGAGATTTCTAATTCAGACTCGGAGGAGAGCACCATATCTGATTCACCTTGGGGGGGGGGGGGTTCTTTCTTTGAAACTATTTCTAGAACGTGCCAGCATTTTAACAGAAGAAGAACACAGTGGTTTATCAGTCAATCAGAGAGCTGTTACAGAAGGAATTTCCAGAACCTGCACTCATTCGACCAGTTTTGTCTGCCTTGGAGGAAGAGTGTGTGTGTGTTTGTGTGTGTGTGTGTGTGTGTGTGTGTGTGTGTGTGTGTGTGTGTGTGTGTGTGTGTGTGTGTGTGTGTGACTGCCTGCAATTTTCCTGATAGTTACCCAGCTGTTCCTAAAAAGGTAAATAGGATGTATCAAGTTCCTCAGTGATTTAAGTTTTTATATACTCTTCCCAAATCTGATCATACAGCTATAGGTTTAGCTAATCCTTCTGCTACTGACTGCTTAGTTAATTCCAATCCTACTATTTTTGATAAGGATAGGAAGATTGTTGCTAAGTTTGGAAGAAACGTGTATACTTCAGCAAGTTTGATTTTCAGAATTTTGAATTGTCAGGCTCATATGTAAAGGTTTGTCCTGACTAATTCTTAAAGTATGAGGAACATTTTGTCTGCAGTTTTCTTCTTGTGAAGAAATACTTGCTTTAAATAATTTAATTTCTGCTGCTGTTCGAGTCACACTACTCATTGTGTACAGTGTGGTTGAATGTCTCTATTGATACTTCTTCAAGGGCTATGACCACTGGCACTGTTTTGAGAAGGTTTTCATGGCTGCATTTTCAGAATGTCCAAGATGATGATGAGATTTTAAATTCTCCTTTGGATAAAGAGTTAGTTTCTGCACCCTCTGCTGCAGAAGTGATCAAAAGTGTGATGAAAAGGGTAAGTTGATACAGGGAATACCTAACATTTCAGCCCTCCTTTTCCAAAATTTGCAAGTGATTCTCTAACTCCTTATCCAGTTTTGGTAAGAACCAAAATGAACAGTCTCACCAAAATGCAGGTAAACATGTTTAAGAAGAAATGGCAATGGGGTTCCAAGAAAAAATCTGGAAACTCCCCAAACCATGAGCAGTCCAATCAGAATTCCCCCTCCCACAGTGGCACCCCCTTTGTCTTCCATAAAGTCATAATCTCCACTTTTTTCTTTGGCAACAGATGGGTTTAGACAAATGGTTCTGAAGACCATTCATCTAGATTACAGATGGCAATGGCAGGACATTCCTTCTTTCCAGGGGGGTAATTCCACATCTTCCAGACCGTAATCTCTTATTTCTACCTGTCCTTCATTGCAAACTGTCCCAGAGAGTGACAGAACCGGTTCCCTTTCCCTGGGTGGGAAAGGGGTTTTATTCAAGGATGTTTTTAGTTCCAAAGAAAGAAAATGCTTGGAGACCAGTTCTGGATCTTTCTTTCTTTCCTAAACCTGTTTGTGATAGAGCCCAAATTCAAAAGTTATCACTTCACAACCTGCTAATGCTTCTTCCTCACTCAATTTCTTTGTAACACTAGATTTAAAAGATGCTTATTATCTCATCCCTGTTCATCCAAATTCCAGGCAGTTCTTAAGGTTTTGTGTGTCTGAATCACATTATCAGTTCTCTGCTTTACCCTTTGACTATCCACTGCACTAAGAGTGTTCACAAAGTGTCTAGATCCAGTTACAGCTCATCACAGGTTAGAGGATATCCACATCATTCCATGTTTAGATGACTTGCTTACCTCTGAATAGTCTTTTTTAACATGTCAAGCATCTGTTTCTCTCTCAGGTGAGAGATCTACCTGGGATTCCAAGAGAACATTCAAAGGTCTTTACTGACTCCTCAAAGGTTTGTGTTTCTGAGATGTCAACTAGACATCACAGTTCAAAGAGCTTTTCCTGTTCAGGAAAAATAGATCCTTTTCTTGAGTTTTCCACTCAGATTTTGGTCACTTCGAAGGGATACTTCAGGATTTTGGGTCTCATGGCTTCTATGACTTGTCACAATGCCTCTAACAAGACTCTACATGAGAAAGATACAGTGGTATCTGAAGTATCTTTGGTCCCAGCACCAACAACATTTGTCTTCAAATCCCAGTGCCTGGGTTTGTTTTAAAAGAAATCACTTTGTGGAGATGACAGATATCCCTAAATCCAGAACTTTGCTTCTCCCTCTCAGTTCTAAAGCAGTCAGTCACCACAGATGGCTTGACTGTGCTTGAGGAGCAGTTTCAAGAGGGATAAAAGTGCAAGGTGTGTGGGACACCAAGGAAAGATGCAAGCACATAAACATAAAAAAATGGCTGCCTTGATCAAGACACTTAACTCTATAAATCATCTTTGGACTCCAGGACCTCTTAAATCTGTTACAGACATTACCACAGTAATGTGGTACATCAACATGCAAGGGGGAACCAAGTCATACCTGCTTTGCAGACTATCAGCGTTACCTTGGGATACAGCTTCACAGCACAGTCTCACTCTACAGGCATCCTACATTCTGTCAGATCAAAATCGTGTGGCAGACAAGATTAGCAGGACAAGGGCAGACCCTCAGGAATGGAAACTTGATCAGGGGGTCTTCCAAGATTTGATCCATCTGTGGGGGCTCCTCAAGTAAACCTCCTTGCCTCTTTCTGAATAATCTACTGTCAAGACTCTGCTTCAAGACTCCATTGAAGAACGCCTGGAATACAGATGTCTTTTCTTTTCCTTGGACAGAAATTTTTCTGTATGTTTTTCAACCCTTTTCCACTAATATCCAGGGTTGTTCTGAATATTCAGAAGGAATCCCCCAAGATCATTGTGACTTCCTTCTGGCCCAGGCAGCTGTGGTTCTCCCTTCTTTTGGAAATTGCCAGTGGCAATAACCACAAGTTTCCTTACACTGGATCTACTCACACAAGAACGGGGGTGTTTGATGCACCCCTACACCAATCAACTTCAGTTAACTGCCTATATGTATGGTGGGTCTTAATTCATTTTAGTCACCTATTTACTGAGGATATACAAGAAAATCATATATTAGCAAATGGAAAAAGTTTTCTAGTTGGTGCTAACAACATAACCAGCACCCATTCAGAGTTAGTTCCCTGATTTTAGAATATCTGCCTAAGTTACTATCCTATGTCCTTTCTTACTCCTCTATCAAGGTACATTTATCAGGCATTTTAGCATATATGCACATGAATCCTCCACCTTCAATGCAGTCTCATGTCAAAATGTTTTTGAAAGGGGTTGCACTTAAGTGGCCTCCTAGAAAACTGGTGGCCCCTTCATGGGATCTTAATCTTCTTTTAGAGAAGCTAATACTTGCTCCATTTGAACCAGCTAACCTGGCTGACTTGAAGTTCTTAACATGCAAAACAGTTTAAGTGATTGCAATGACCTCTGCAAGAAGAGTATCTGAGCTTGCAAGCTCTATGGTGAGTCAAACCCAACTTAATTTTCCACAAGGACAACGTTTCTTCGAAAACTAACCCTTTTTTATGCCTAAAGTGGTATCCTAGTTTACGTTAAGCCAAGTTATCCATCTACCTAATTTTCTTGCCTGAACCCAAAAATGAGGGAGAAAGGATACTCCAAACCATGGATGTCCACAAACAGCTCAGGTACTGTCTTGACAGAACTAAATCTTTCAGATCTTTGGTCCAATTATTCATTTATTCATTCAGCCACCAAAAAGGAAATTTCAGAAACTTCTTCATCTATCCATCCTTTGTGATAAAAAGAACAACCTGTGTCAAAACAGACTATTTCCAAATGGTTGTCTAAGCCTATTATATTTTGTCATACTCACCACAACAAAACTATTCCAGGCAGGGTAAAGTCCACTCTACCAGAGCCTTGGCTTCATTTGTGGTTTTTTGGAAAAGGGTTAGATTCTACAGGTATTCTAGAAGCAGCAACTTGGTCCTGTAATTATACTTTTACAAAGTGCCATTAGCTTGATTCCTTCTCTAGGATTAGATCAGGCTTTTCAAGGACCATTCTCCAGGGGCTTCAGGACTCTTTTCCTTCCACCTCCCAAATGTAGTAAGCCAGGGTAATCTACCCATAAAGCTAAGGCCACTGCAGAAGTGATCAATATGATGAACATAGTACAGTTGTGTAAGTAAATGCACCATAACAGTAGATGTGTGAATGACCACTGCTGCAGTAGCCACTCCCCAGTAGATGTTTGAATGAACACTGCTGCAGTAGCCATTCCCTCCATTCCCCTTGTTTTCTGGTATGCTGTTTATTCCATGGTGTTGTTATTTATTTATTTATTTATTTATCTGTGTATGTATTTATTTATTTATTTTCCTAGCATCGTCTTTTCAGGGCTCAGCTTTCCTTTCTCTTTTTGCAGGAAAGATCTGAAAGACATGGCACCCAAACTTATCTTTTAGTCAGCTCCACCTGAGCTGTCTAACAGGTCATGCGCATGGAAGGTGCCCTTAAGTTCTGGTATTTTGCCAGCTATTATGTCCTTGGCAGGATATAACCCATATTGCTAAGGCAACCATAGCAGTGATCATACAAATATCTGCTATTATGCTAAGTTTTCTTACCCAGCTGTACTTTCTCTAACCATTTCAGAATGAGCTCGCCTTTGCTGCAGTGCAAATTTCATGAGAAATATAGTCTCCTCCTCATTAAAGTTGTCATTTGCCTGCAAGCAATTAGACATGTCCTGTCTAATACAGTGAAGTGGGACAGGGAAAAATGAATGTGGTTAATAAGGTTAGTGAAGTACAGCCACTGTAACTTATTATGCAGCATAATTCCTGGTAACATTCACATCTCCTTGTCTTTGATGTTTGCCATGATGCATACTGAACTGTTGGTCTCAGTTGCTGACACACATTTGATATATGTCTTAGAGGTTCAGCCTGTACTTTATGGTAGGCATTGGCTACAGCAGCTAGAAATGCACCATGAAAAACAAAAGTAGTTATAAATTTAATCGCTTACGTCACATCCAAAAGTCATACTTCATAATATATCCAAGTGTCCACTGCTAGAGTGTAGTTTCTGTTAAAGGGTTAAGGTGTTCTTACAGTCTTCAAATAGTAAGATATCATCTACATAAAAGACCAAGTTGAGGTGGGTAGGTCAGAGAATAGGGAAAGTAACAGTGGACCAAGGATGTGTACTTTTGGAGCTCCCATGTTAATAATGCCTTCAGTCAAAAGGCAGGTTCCTAGGTGTACTTGGAATGTGCTAGATGGAGGTAACTTTCAAAAATTTTGTTGGCAGCAGTCAAAATACACTACTGCCAAATGGCAAAATACTGATCACATTTCCTCAAAACATGTTACATCAAATGGGTGTTATAAAAAAACAAAACAAAAAAACATTGTTGTGTGCAAGGGGGCACCCCCTTCCACCCCTGTTATTTACATATACCAAATCCAAGTTTTTACAACAGTGAGAAAAAGGTTAAAATACATAAAGGCCACTGTCATATGTTCTCTCACTTATTTAGTGACCTGAAAATTGGCAAAAACAGTCAGCAGATTCACAGGTCAACCGAAAAACAGTAAACAAAAACAACTGATACCCTTTGAAGCAATCTTATTGTATTTGGAATTTGGGGCCACAACTGAATATTCTAAGTTTGTAGAGGAACAGTAAACAAGATGTATGGAATGTGTGACATAGATTTAGAAATGCTACTCATTGTACACTATTGAGACACGTACATACATGCAAGTCTTTGAGTCACTTAAATATAGCTCCATGAAAGTCTGTGCAAATTATCCATAAAGCACGGTACTTTGTAAGACCATGATGTTTGGAGAAGGACAAAGCAGCACTGAATAGGGTGCCTTAGCACTGTTTAGCTGAAGCATATGTAGTGAGATATACACTGCATTAAGCATAGACTGAGTTGTGCTGTGTACTTGCTTCTCTGTGGTATGTGCTATCCAGCCTTATACTGTTCATGACCTTATATGAGGCTCATGCCCTGTGGTTATTACTAAGTCTAAATTCCTGCTATAACTTTGCTCCATTTAGATTTCATGACTGCATTTTGGGAGTTAGATATTGAGCACTTTGCTGTGATTGTGCATTGTTTATGTTACTAAGACTCACACGGCAACTGACTGAAGGAAAGATTCTTTAACACGTCCACCTGGTAAAGCACCTGTTCAATGATTAGCTTACTCCAGCTGATGGTGCACTGAGGGGAATGATTCACGGGGATGTAATAGAGAAAATTGGGTAATGATTTGTCAGGTTTCTGGCATACAGTGAAGATCCATGTCACCATGGACAGAATTGCCTGCTAAATACATTCGGGACTTGGGGGAACATGCCATGACTAGGCTCCCAAATATTGCTGGCACTCACTGTTATTTCATTATGAGTTTGTACTCAAATTTTATTTTATAATTGTGCACTGAGGGCAATGTATATTTTATTTTAGAGTTCATGCAGCTAAATATATTTAGCATTTTCCTTTTTACATATTATTTTCGGAAAGCCACCGGACTAATAAAAATGTGCTCCTAATAAATCCATGTTATGTGTCATTCATGCTGTTAATTTTCTATGTTGCCATGTATGGCTGTTCTGTGGGATGACTTTTTTAGAAGTGTGTGGTTTCACTCTTTATGATGTAGCTGGTTGTTTACTGAGCTAGGCTTGAGGCTTGTGGCAGTGTGCAGTTGTGTACCATTTTTGTAGTCTTGCCCAACAGGTGGGGGATCTAGGTACACAGATAGATAGTAACCTGAACTTTGACCGTGAGGTGTCCACAGTGTTGAGGAAGTTCTTCTATATGACAGAGCTTATAAGTAAAGGTATGGCATCCAGATCCAGGGAGATTGTAGTCCCATTGTGCACAGCCTTCATTATGCCAATAATTGAGTACAGTGCACCATTTGGAATGTGCTTGACTAGGCACTTACAACAGCTGGAGTGACCTTAGAAGTTCCTCACTAAGAAAATACAGGGTGTTAACAACATGTCCTGTCCGGGATGGACTTAAAGCCCTTTCTGTTTACTCTATCTCCTATCCACTATTAAGGGGTGACCTATGCCTGACCTACAAGGTACTGTCAAATCCAGCTTTGATGGAGCTGCTACATATGTGCAAGACAAACAGTGTGAGGGTCACCCATTCTAGAGATCTAAATTTAGTCAGTAAATCAAACAGAACATGCTGGAAAGATAGATGTGTTTCAGAGATTGTCCCTTCTTTGGCATAGCCTTCCTATTCACATTAAGCAGAGTCCTTCCCTGGCCCTCTACAAGACTAAACTGGATCGATGAATGGAGAATCATAAATTCACACTTGGGGTGGCCCTTATGTCCCTTATGGACAGAGGCATTCTGTAAAATCTCTAAAATACTCAAGATATAGGCAGGAACCCATGCCATCCTCCTGCTGCTAGGGGCCATATATTGGGTAAAATCGAGTTATATTGGCTGGGCTTCTATGCTGTTAGCATAACCCTAGCCTTGATTAGCATCCTACCATCACCCAGAATGATACCACAGTACAGGCAGAAAATTATTAACTTCAACAATTAGGTAAGTTTCTGGTGTCATTCAAAGGGGATCCAGTACCTGTCTGCCTGGGATGACATGATCGACAGACCTCGATGCTTTGTCAGAGACAGCCTGCATCTGTCACCCCTGAGATTCCAGATACTGGCCAAGGCTCTTGCCACCCCCTATAGTGCCTTTTTTAGTTTCCCTATTAGATGAACGAACGCTTAAAATGTTGAGTGCAACATGCTTGACAGCTTTTAAGGGAACGTTCATTTAAGTGAAACTGGAGAATGTCAAAACAAGGAGTTTCGAAAAGTTATAGTTGGCCAGCCATGATGAAGCCAACGCCTAATGTCAGAATGTTCACCCTGTCTCACTGTTCTTACAGTCCTCCACTGTGGTGCTGTCTCGCCATTCACCCTGTAATGTTCTGACAGTCCTCCACTGTGGTGCGATCTCGGAGTTGGTATATTTAAGTAGGGTGTGGGGGGCACAGCCTTATAATATAACAAATTTATGTTTTTGTATTTTGTATGTGTGCTATGCGATTTTTGTTGTATATTAGGCAGCTTTATGGCTTTTACGTAAGGAGACTGCTTTATGTATGAATAAGGTGAACTAGAGCTTTTAGATAATTGATGTTATATCATGTGACTCTATTAACTGAAGCTTTATTGGGCAGTCACAGTATATAAGTTATTTACCAGCGGTCTTTTAATTGTGCGTCGACAAAGAGCCTTGCTCGAAAGCTGCGAGTGTTGTCCTTTTTAATAAAGATGGCGTTGGATTCCCTTGCTTTGTTTTTGGATCTTTGTTTTTATATTTAAGAGTATAGGTTTATTCCACTGAGTTCCAACTACACAGACTGAAAGAGTCGTGTTTACTTGTAATGCTGCATGGTTTTGAACTACATGAAATTAATTTCATATAGAATCACAAAGTATTAGTAGCATAAAGCCCTGATGTGCTTAATAGCATTCTTTTCTTTGATTAGACTTTAGTCTGCAAATGGACTACCTGTTTTAACTACAGAAGCTGTCTGCATGTTGGGATCATTGGCCTTTTATGGGAAGCTTTTTCTCAGGCATGAACAAGTTGCCAAGGTCTCCTTGCTTTCTAGAAGCCAGAGAGGAGATGAATGTATGACAGTCTGCCAAAGTATTCATATTTCAACTTAATTCTCATCATTCTTTCTGCTCCTGTTAAACTGTCACACTCTCTGAGACAACAGTGTAGGAGAGGTGAAGTGCTACATAGTCCAAACTACCAGCTTTTTAATTCTTGAAAATTCATTGTTAACAGAAAAAGCAGACATACTTAATTTTGCTCAGGAATGTTCTCCTGTCATTCTGCTATGACATTGTCAAACCAAAGGATACAGTGTTTTGCTTTTTTCTAAAAGTAGAATTAGTAGCACATTTCAGGTGATGTGTGTGAGTGAGTATGTATGCATTTGTGGGTGTGAGTATGTGCATGTACACATTTTTTGTGAATATGTTTTGTGTATTTGCTTGTGTGTGTGTGTGTGTGTGTGTGTGTGTGTGTGGGTGTGTGTGTGTGTGAATGTCTGTATGCTTGAGAGAGAGAGAGAGGCACAGTGTCAAGTCCATTCAGATTGTAGGGGTACAAGGCTTCTGCCAGTTTGACAGCATTCTTTACTGATTGTCATGCTGGTACTAGTGGGAAGGGAGAGAATGCATGTATTACTGGATGATTTACAGACAGGAAAAAGACAAAATATCTTTAATATGGTTACAAAAGAGTAGAATAATAAGGAATGCTATAATTGAAGGAGTTAAAAGCAGAATTCTAGTGGGTAGTAGGTCAGTTGAATAATTAAAAAACATTCATGTATGCAAATGTATGGCAAAATGACATTTTATTAAACAACTCAAATTCGTATAAGAATTATCTCACATAATGTTAACTGGTTGATGAGCTTTGTATTAAGGTACTGTAAAGTAAGCAACAGACTTTTTTAATGTTCACAAATATAAAATATATTTAACATTTTATAAATATGTTATACACCATTAATGCTGTTTATTTTTTATGCTGCCATGTATAACAACTGTTCAGCTTCCAAAGCTTAAGGACACTTTCCACATGTCCAAACCTGGGCTGACTAAAAGGACAGGTTTGGGTGCCAAGATTTTCAGACTTTTCATGCCAAAAGAGAGAGGGAGGCTGAACCCTGAAAGGACAAATCTAGCAACAACAAAAAATAAGTGTCCACACCTGGCATAAAGAATACAACTAAAAAGGGGGGTGGAATGAGGGAGAGAGCAGTTACTGCAGCAATGATCATTCAAGCATCTATTGTTATGGTAAGTTTACTTATCTGTTCATATTGATCACTACTGCAGTAGCCATAGCTTTATGGGTAGATTAGCCTGGCTTACTAAATTTGGGAGGTAGAAAGGGAGGGGTCCAGAATCCCTTAGAAAATGGTCCTAGCAAAGGCTGATCTAAACCTAGATTATGCATTTCCAGCAGAATGAGAAAAATGAAGTAGGGAATTTCCAGTGCTGAAACATTCATTACAAGCATTAGATAACTGAGGTAGTACAATTCATTCTGGTAAACTAAGCATTTTCATATTCCATATAGGTGACGCAGCCTTCCAGTCAGACACTGTGGTAAGGGATTTAGACATTCTTGTTGATAATTCCTTATCATTTGACCACCATGTTTCTACAGTAGTTCAGCAAGCCTTCTTTATGGCTTATCTAATTTCAAAAGGCATCTCCACTACATCCAAAGAAGTTTTACTTTTCCTTTACATGTCATTAGACCCATTATTGAATATAATGCAAATTTTGTGTTTAACATGTCACTGAACAAGTTATCGGAACAGATTGGCAGCTCTCTCTCTCTCTCTCTGTACTTAGTCTCTTGTAGACTCTTCCGTGGAGATCTGAGTCTAGCATCTTTAGCTATGAAAGATCCAGCCTTCTTTGACCTCCAATTCCTTCACAGAGCAAATGGTACCTTAAATAGCAAGTTAAAAGAATTAAATCTTCATCAGCAGATAACTAAAATACACTGGTGTGCTAGATTCATATTTCAGTATATAGCTACGACCTCTGGAACACAGTTTCTCTACATGTCAAACTGAGTAGCACACTTACCAACTTCAGGGTGAGCCTACATAACTGAATGGGCAGCTACAAATTTTCCAAAGACTATGTTGTCTTGCTGTCTCTGATGCTAGAAGGAACATGTGGCTAGGACTGAATGGTCTACAGAAAGTCTAGTACTTGTCAATGAAGCTGTAAGGTGAACATAGGTGCCAGAAACATAGGGGGAGGGAAGGGAGCACCCCCCCCCCCCACTTTTACAACTGCAAGACCTGTAAGGACTTGTGCGTGCATTGCACACTGTTTCAAAAGTGTGTGGAAACAACTGCCTGATCACATCCTGCTGGCAGATCATCCACGGTAAGGACTCCATTTATTTAATGCAGTAGCTGGTGCTCTGTTGTTTATTTAATGCTGGTGCTCTGCTCCATTGTTTATTTAATGCTGGTGCTGCTCCATTGTTTATTTAATACTGGTGTGAGTTGTTTATTTAATGCTGGTGTTGCTCTGTTGTTTATTTAATGCTGGTGTGCATTGTTTACTTGATGGTGCTTCTCTATTGTTTATTTAATGCTGGCATACATTGTTTACTTGATGGTGCTACTCCGTTGTTTATTTAATGCTGGTGTGCATTGTTTACTTGATGGTGCTGGTCAGTTGTTTATTTAATGCTGGTGTGCATTGTTTATTTAATGCTGGTGCTGCTCCATTGTTTATTTAATGCTGGTGTGCATTGTTTATTTAATGCTGGTGCTCCATTGTTTATTTAATACTGGTGCTGCTCCATTGTTTATTTAATGCTGGTGCTGCTCCATTGCTTATTTAATGCTGGTGTGCATTGTTTATTTAATGCTGGTGTTCCATTGTTTATTTAATGCTGGTACTGCTCTGTTGTTTATTTAATGCTGGTAGCCTACCACACATCCCTGAAAACATATCTATTTGAAGTGGCTTACAATGAGGCAGGATCTAATTAACTCTGGCTGTTCTTTTAATTTGCCTTGGATTAAGGTTACACTTTACCCTCCATTTTCTTTCTTATAGATATAGTTTCAGTAGAAGAACTAATGTTCTGATGTGAAGTTGTTCTATCTCGTCGTTCATTCTTACAGATGGTTTGGAGCCGATCATTGGCTCCGAGTTGGCCTACTACAAAGCTTGAGGTCTTCCGACAGCTCGAGGCCAGGTCCCGATCCCATGATGCACCTAGAGTTACCTCAGATGTAGTTTGCCACTGCAATAGATCAGAGGTTCCTCAGCAATAGCTCGGGCCAGTAAAACTTTATTACAAAGAAATTTTTTTAAAATTGTTAATTCTTTCTTAGATTTAGCTTTAACTTCTTTACATTTATATATCTTTAGTATGCTATTCCTTGGTGTGCCTTTTTCATATATATAATTTAGCTTTTAGCCTTCATTTTTCTTCTAAAGGCCTTATATTTAGTATAGTTAGAGTAGTTATATAGTTATTGTGTGCTTTGATAATTTTTCATATTTAGATGTGCTTTGATGTACTTATAGTGTGTGTGTTTAAAGTGACACTTGTCACAAGATATTTAGCCCATAGTTTTTTTATTAGGGCTTGTTTAAATAGTTTTGGGTGTGTCTTTCACTTATTGTTATAGTTTCACTGATTTTGTGCTGTTCATTATGGCTGACCAGGATAGGGATAAACATCCTAAGTCAGGGTTCAAGAAATGTCCAAAATGTGGACAGAAAATATCTGTAACAGATAGCCATGTTAATTGTGTTTACTGTTTGGGAGCTTTACACCTTCAGGAAAGTTGATCCATTTGTCATTCTTTCTCTTCCAGGGTCCTTCAGGAGAGAAAGAGAAAGCTAATCAATAGAGGTCTTGTTAAACCGTCTTTCCAGGAAGCTTTGAGTGACCAGGATAGGTCTAGCAAATCTTCAAAGTCTTCCAAGGCTTCTACTTCTTCAGAAGTTAAGAAATCAAAAAAGCCATTGACGTTAGCTCCACAGCCATCAGAGCCAACAGTCTTGTCCTTTCAGAGCCGGTCCCCGGTCCTGAAACCGTTATCCAAAGTGCCTAAATCTCCACTCCTGTAATCTGTACCCCCTTCTATCCATTCATCTCGGTCTTCGATAAGCCTTTCCAATTTGGATGTGGATTGTGTGGTGCAGAAGCTTTTACAGGCACAGGCATTTGTTAAATTTTTATTGGCTCCGACCCAAATGGTTTCGGAACCGAAAACCCTTTTACCATCTACTACTTTTCCTCCTCTATGAGCCATGCCGATCCTTCGGAGCTGGAGGAGTCGGACTTAATGATTGTTGAGCCTTCGAAGCCAACGCCTGTTCCAGTGTTCTCGGCTCCATTTACTCTGACGTCTTCAACGCCGATCGAGGAATGTAGGAGCCGACACTCTCTGGTCAGGTCCGGGGAAGATAGTCGGACTGACTTGTTGGTTCCGACTCTGCCTCTTGGGGCTTCGGCTGGAATGAGCTCGGCTCCTACCTCTGGCTCGGAGCCCGCTGTCCTGGTGCCGGGGGTATTGACGGTTCCTCTGATCCATTGGTCCCTTCTCATCGGAGCAGAGGTGCCTTCAAAGCCATGAGGAGAGTTATGTCTCCTAGGTCATCTTCGACTTCAGGTCCGGCTACCTCCTCCCCAAAAGCTCCTGTGTCCGCTTCTGCTTCACAGATCCTTGCTAAGCGTAGAGACCCAGAGCCTCAGGAAGCCCCATTGGGTGGTCCCTGCTCTTCCGAGACCTCACCAGAAATTCCCACTGATGAGGTTCCCGGGAAGAGAATCTGTAAGAGGAAGCATTTAGACTCCCCACAGGAGTCTCGCATCCGATACTGACTTGGATGAATCAGAAGGGTCCCCACAGTCCCCCTCTGAGGATATCTCATTTGCTGAGATATTAGAAATCCTTAGGCAGAGGGGTGACTGGCAGTCCATCAACCATGAGTCGGTTCTCCTGAAAGCTTTCGGGTCTCAACCCTCCACCTCTTGGGTGTCTCCGCCTTTCGATGAGCTTATGGAGCTGGTCTCATGAAGGGTGTGGGAGTCTCCAGACATCATGGAGCCTGTCCCCAGGAGGCCTGATAAATTTATTTCTGCCCCCCAGGAAAAATCACTTCTTACCAAGGGAGTGCCAGTTGATGCAATGGTGGTGGCGGCGGCAGCCACCAAAAAGGAAACTTCAGAAACTTCTTCATCTATCCATCCTCCTAACAGAGACTCTAGGATCATGGATAGATATGGGAAGCGCATGTACAGTTCAGTGACTTTTGCACTGCATTCGCTCAACTATCTCACCAATTTTACTAGACTGCAAAGAGAGCTCCTAAAAGAGCTCGGAGATACTCTTTAGGGTACAATAGCTGCTTGAGCTTCAGATAAAGTTGCCTCCCAGCTTGCTACCCTCAATTCCATAGTAAACTTGTCCATGCGCCTCATTTCATATGCAGCTGATAGAATGAGCAGAGCGATGGGTACAGGAATTGCTCTTTGGAGACACTCCTGGATGCGCTTGTGCTCCTTCGTGGAGCCCGTTAAGTCATCCTTCGTCAACACCCCTTTTGATGGCTCATCCCTTTTTGGGCCCAAAGTTAAGAAAACTTTGACCAGGTGTGAACAGGAAGGAAAGACTCTGTCTGCTGTCGGAGTCTGTTTTTCCACCCCTACCAGACCCTACCCCAAGGGTCAAAGGGGAGGAAAGATGTGGTTCCATAAAGCCCAAGGACCTTTCAGGACACATGTGGTGAACCCCCCTCCAGGGGCAGAGGAGTGGGCAATAATGGAAGATGCCGCCCTCCCAGCAGAGGGGGTCCGCAAAACTAGGGCGACAGAGATCAGTTCTTTGGGAAGCCCTACGAAGGAGGAAAGGAGGCCCAACTGTCCTACTCTGGAGGCAGTCGGGGGTCACTTATCTTTGTATCCAGATGCCTGGCTCAAAATAACAAACAACAACTGGGTACAAAGTATCATTTCCAGAGGATATTTCATTCCTTTTGCCACACCCCCTCCATTGACAAGAAAAATCCCAGACGTTCCACCCAGTTACAGGAACAGGCAACTATAGAGGTCCAAACGTTGCTAAGAAAAAGAGTCATCCAACCAGTCCCAGCAGACCTGATAGGATCTGGAACTTACTCAAGATTCTTTTTAGTTCCAAAAAAGACAGGGGACTGGAGACCTATTTTGGACCTCAGCAGACCAAACAAATCTGTCAAGAAAGAGAAGTTCCGGATGGTCACTCTTCAGTCGATACTTCCCTTTTTAGGGAAAGACAATTATGTGCTCGATAGATCTTTAGGATGCGTACTACCACGTAAGAATGGCCAGACCATCCAGGGATCATCTGCGCTTCCGGCTGGGAGCCACTCATTACCAGTTTTGAGCCCTGCCCTTTGGTCTCACTACAGCCCCCAGAGTGTTCATCAAATGTATGCCATTGGTCACAGCTCACCTGAGATATTTGGGATTCCAGGTGTTTCCGTACCTAGACGATTGGTTCCTCACCACAACCACCAGGCATCAGCTCATACAAGCCAGGAACACCACTCTTTCACTCTGCAGTCATCTGGGCATTACAATAAACTCAGAAAAATCTGCTTTGTCCCCATCGCAACATACCATTTTTATTGGAGCAGAATTGGACACCACCACCACCCCTTTGAGACTTCCAGCAGAAAGAGTCTTCATACTCCATCAGCAGGTCCACAATATAATATCTAAAAACAAGGCTCCAGCATCAGAAGTACTAAAATTGTTAGGCATGATGGCAGCTGCAATATTAGTCATTCTGTTGGGTTGCATGCACATGCGGATTCTGCAATGGCTGTTGTTCACTCAATGGTCTTACCAAGAGCTCCCAATGTCTCATCTTATAATGATCACAAACACATGCAAAAAGGATCTTCAGTGGTGGTTGACCTCTTTTCATGTTATGATAGGTCGTCCTTTTGTTCTACCCCCACCAGCGGCCACAGTGACCATGGACACTTCCCTGATAGGGAGGGGGGGCATTTTCAGGGAAGAACAGCCCAAGGCACATGGACCAATCAGGAGACACATCTGCATATCAATGTCCTGGAGATGAGAGCAGTACTTTTAGCGTTGCAGTACTTCCAGGATTCTCTTCTTCTGGGAACAATTGTGATTCAGACAGACAGCATGTCAGTGGTCTGGTACTTGAACAAATAAGGAGGAACCAGGTCCTACCCCCTTGGTCGCGAGGCCCTAAGAGTATGGCAATGGGCTACATCCACCCAGCGCTTTCTGTTAGCAATTCACATCCTGAGGAAATCCAATGTGATAGCAGACAAGCTGAGCAGAGCAGAGCAATTTTGTTGCCTCACGAGTGGTCCCTCAAGAAAGAAATAGCAGAAGGATATTCTGCAGGTGGGGCCAGCCTTGCTGTGATCTTTTCGCCAACCACATGAACATGAAATGCAGAAGCTACTTTGCCCTAATTCCCCCTCCGGGAGAAGCCCCAAAGGACGCACTTGTACATGATTGGCCTCCTGGTCTCCTCTATGCATTCCCAGCAATTCCCTTAATTCCCAAAGTACTACAGAAAGGAAAAGCCCTGGGAAGGACCATCATTCTAATAGCCCCTCATTGGCCTCGTCAGATTTGGTCCCTCTTCCTTCAACTTCATCAGTTGGAGGACCCTTGGATTCTGGACCCAATTCCAGATCTTCTGACGCACTCGTCAGGGGAACTTCATCCCTCTCTTCAGTCCCTGAAGCTGACAGCTTGGCTGCTCCAATTCCCAACCTAGTCAGGTTCCATAACCTTTCTAATGAAATGCAGCAGATTCTAATATCTTCTCATAAATCCTCTAAGAGGAAGCTATACCTTAGCAAATGGAAAAAAAATTCTGTATGGGCCTCTCAAAACAATATTGATCCCTACCTAGCCACTATGGCCTCTATATTATTACATTATTACATACTTACTAGAGTTCTTGACCATGATTTTCAGCAAAGGAGCTGCAGCAGCAACAGTTCAGGTTCAACTTGCTGCTATCTCTAATTTTCACCTTGGTTTTGAAGGATTGAACATAATGTCACACAAACTATCCAAAGCCTTTCTCAAAGGGACTTTTCATCTCAGACCACCTGTGAAATCCACTTTTACCCCATGGAATCTAAATTTTATGCTTTCTCGCATTATTCTCCCTCCTTTCAAACCAGCTTCCTCATGCAATTTGAAATATTTGTCATGGAAGACTATCTTTTTAGTAGCTATCACTTCTGCCCGCAGAGTGGAAGAGCTTCAAGCCTTGTTCATGAAGCCTCCTTATTTGATTTTCCATACTGACAGAGTCTCACTACGAACTAATCACTCCTTTTTGTCTAAAGTTTGTACTGAAGCTAACCCTAACCAAATTTTTCGCCAGTGTTCTTCCCCAAACACTCCAACAACTTAGAGTATATGCTGCACAAGCTTGATGTTCATAGACAGCTCAGATTTTACTTGGATAGAACAAAACAGTTTAGGAAATCAGAACAACTTTTCGTTTCCTTTTCAGATTCCAGAAAGGGTATGCCAGTGGCAAAGACAACTCTGTCTAAGTGGATATCCGATTGTATCACATTTGTTTATTCAGCTGCTAATATGCCCTTACAACACAAAATTAAGGCTCATTCTACCAGAGCAGTGTCTACATCCTCTGCCTTTTCTGCTAGACTTCCTATAGACAACATTTGTGCAGCAGCCACTTGGTCAAGACCTCATACCTTTATCACTTATTACAAAATTGACAGGACCTCCAGGGACAGGGCCTCTTTTGGGTCTACTGTCCTGAAAAACATACTCCCGTGAGCCACCCGAGAAAGATGGTGTTTGGGACGCTACCCATCTGTAAGAATGAATAGCGAGATAGAGCAACTTCACATAAAGAAGTTACGTACTTACCATAATGTTCCATGTGAGTTGTTCATCTCGCCTTCATTCTTACTTACCACCCTCCTACCCCCTCCAAGGGTTTTTTGAGAACTGAGATGCTAGATTCTTCCTGGTTGCTCAACCCTTCTATGGCTTTCTCTTAAAGAGTGATAGAATGACACATGGTATTATTATTATACGCAGCAAACAAGATCTGAGGTAACTCTAGGTGCATCATGGGATAGGGACCTGGTCTCGAGCTGTCTGAAGACCTCAAGATTTGTAGTAGGCCGACTCGGAGTTGAGGATCGGCTCCAAACCATCTGGAAGAATGACGGCGAGATGAACAACTCACATGGTACGTTATGGTAAGTGCATAACTTCTTTTTTATTGTTGTTATCTTCTTAGAATTCAAACAAATGTTCCTGTGTGTGACTATTCACACAAGCCATGACTTATGTTAATTCCATATTATGAATATATGTATATAAAAAGAAGTATCACCATTATAGCACGTATTGCACATAACTGTACACTAATACAAGCATGGCATAGCATAAAGTCAGAGTTCTGAATTTCATTACATTCTCTTTCACTGCCAACTGCCTTCTGGGCTAATGATTCCTTTGCAAAATGTTATACAAAAGTTCTTTCCTTTTCATCAACTTTCTAGTTTTTAGTTTCAAGGATAGTGTGTTTTTTATGCTAGTGTTATCCCAAGAGTAGTATCACTTACCCATGTTGATATGCATATGTATACACTGATGAAAATAACAAAAAAGGACTTGTGTTGTTATCTTGAGAATTCCTACCAGAAATTTATAACAGTGACCATGCTGACTACCCACACCACCACTTGTGATTCAGGGAGTTTAGTCCATAGATCTGAACTGTCTAGATTTTCACAAAATATTTGGCTGATACTTTTGATCTGTTCCTCTTAAAATTTGTGGTTTTCTGGCAAAATCAGTGAGAATGGAATTCATTAAATAATTATAGCCCTTTAAGTTTCAGTCTTCCTATCTTTTTTTTGGAAACACATGGTTAACACAAAACACTATTTTAGCAACTTTCTAAGATTATACAAGCAATATTTAAAACGTGCCCCTGGTTTTGGGCCTTTGCTCCACCCCCCCCCCCCAAATAAATTTTGGGTTTCTCCAGATTTCTTCTGCTGTGAAATTGAGAGATTTAGTTGTGTCAAGTGGATGGTGCAGTAGTAGTGTTGTCGCCCCACAGCGAGAGGTTCTCTGGTTTGATTATTGGCAAGGATGCCTACTGTATGGAGTCTGTATGTCCTCCCTGTGTTTGTGTGGGTTTCTTCTGGGTGTTCCAGTTTCTTCCCATGTTACAAAGACATGCGTCTGGAGCATTTCTCCCTGGGCCTCTGTTGAAAACTGGCTTTGTTCCAAGTTGTACTTTCCTGTTAAATAAATAAAAAACTTTATAAGGAGCTGAGAACTTCAGGGGAAGAGAAGTTTAGTGCGGCTTATTCCAAGTCTGTTTGCATTGTTAGTAGCACAACAGGTAGTAGCCTTACTTTTGATGCAAAAGGCTGTGGGTTCTACTCCCACAGTATGCAGATGGATCGCTGATACTGTACTGTGTTGTATTTTAAAGGGACTGGGTGCTGCAGTCCTGTGAATGTCCTCCTTTGGAGGAATTACCTAGTAACTATGAACTTGTTATCAGTTTGCCATCCATTCCCTATAGCAATATTACTAGCTTATCATTTTTTAATGTAACAGGCAATTTATTCTTCAAGGACAGCAGCCACTTTATTTGTAGATGAAACAATAAAATATAATGTTTCCTAGCAGCAACCTCTTCATTAGTTACAGATCCCTTTAATGTGGAATTATTTAGATGACTTACTTTTGTAGAGATTTTGCATATTTATTGATATTGGTGGATTGTAATGACAGAAGTTTGAGTAGCCTTTTATGGTTGGAATTGTCTGAAATGGGTAGTTTTGTCATTATTGATTCATACATTTTGTTTCATTGCTTACTAGAAGACTGTTCAAAACTACAAATTTAAAACACATTCTAACAACTGGTGCTGTATTATACAAGGAATATAATTGAATCCAATCAGGAAGGTGAATCAAGGAATCCATACATGTATGCATGGCCCTAAAAATGTGTTTGAAAATAGCCCAGAGGAAAGTATGAAAGGCTCAAAATCATGAGCAAATTTTAAGCTTTACTCTTGTTACCAAAGCAATGGATGAAGGTAAAACAGTTCACACCACATTACCTTGACCTGACCAAGCGTTTTCACACAATTCCCCACTCAGGTGTAGTACAAAAGATGAATAATGAAGGAGCAAACACTTGCATCACTAGCTGGATTGCCAACTTGTTCACAGGATGCAGGAGATCAAAATAGGGGAAGAGACCAATTACCAATGGAGTCCCCCAGGATTCGGTGCCAAGACTTTTTCTGTTTGGCATATACATCTCAAAAGTAAAAGGAAATACCAAAGGGCTTTTGCTGGCTAAGTCTGAAGATGACTGCAAGCTAGGAGCAGTTACTGAATCCCCAAATGATTTAACCATCATGCAGGAAGGTTTGTCCCAAATAATAACTGGTGTCAAAATCATGACAATGCCCTCTGAGAACTGAACCACTTGTTTGGCATTTGGGAACTTGTGTGTACAGTGACCTAACTTTTGACCAGCATGTGCCCAGAGTCATAAGAAAGCCTTTCTATATTGCACAGCTTTTAAACAAATTGATTGTCACTAGATCTAGAAATGTTGTTGTCCCCCAAAGCTCTCATTAGGTCAGTCATTTTGTATAATGCCCATTTTGGCATGTATCTGTCCAGCCCCATGCAACAGTTGGAATACCTTCAGAGATACGTTACTAAAAGGATACAAGTCCTAAACAATAGGTCTTGCATGGACCACCTCAAAGATTTATTACTATACTCAGTATCCTACAGATTGCTTAAAGGTGACATGTATGTCATACAAGGCATCCTCCGACCTAATACAGATGGATCTACTAAACATCAGCAAGTCAAATGGCATCAGAAATACTTAGTCCAGGTATCTAAACTTGAATGCTGTGGAGAGATAGCTATATATTACAGAGGCTACCATTGTTCCAGAACAGACTATCCATACAAATAAAACAAAGCTCATCCATCCATATTCAAATGCAACTTGGATCTAAGGACGGGTAATAGAAAATGTACTCCAGGATTGCCCCTCATGCCACTAATGGATAGAGGCTGTTCCTAAATGCTGCATCCCTTTACAAGGGTCCCCTCAAATTATCTATGGTATGATCACAGTTATTCTCACTAGGGCTAATATACAATTATCAGCCATGGGATAGGTAAGACCAATCAGAAAATGTTACTTCAAGCACCAAAAGGGAATTGGATAAGCTTAAAATGTCCTCCAAGTGAACCTGTGTTGTGGTAGTTAATAGTTATAAAAATATTGCCCTTTTTAGATCACTAAGTGCCCTTCTCACCCCCCCCCCTCCCAGTCTTCAATAGCTTCCGGCGCCTGTGAAGGTGAACAGTCATTTGTGTTTCTATATCTGTGAATTTATACTTGCTTACGTAATATTGTGATAAATGATAAAGTGTTACCATGATTAGGTTGAGACTTGATTATTGTTATGGTCATCTGTACCCCTGCTTGCCTTTACTCTTCTCTTGTTCACAAACTATTTTGAACCTTTATTATCTTTTGTGGATGAACTTCATAACCTGTCCAGACATATAGTGGTGAAAAACTCATTTGCAACTAAAATAATTCATCTGTGGGTTGCCAAAGCACATCTCCATAGCATGTTTAATGGCTGTGCACAGCTCTCTGCTGTACACATTCCCTGCAGTGGAAATTCACTGAGAAACAGGCTCCAGAAAGTAGGCTGTGCTGTGGAAGTAGGGAGAATGCTCTGTGAAACCACACCCCTCACCACAGAGAGGTGCATAGACCACAGCTCTGCATTTCTTCCTCTCCTCCAGCTACGTACCTACACAAAGTATAGAAGAATATATTCAAACTCAGGCTGTCTAGACAGCAGATAGTGATGATATCCTAAGTCTTATAGGAGTGGGGGAAAACCACATCATGATCCAAAGCAGACTAAGCCATGAAAGACAACACATTATGTATGTATGTGGATTTTGTAAACACAAACTCTCTGTACCAGATAGTCAATACACCAACAGGGTTGCAACCATACTGGAGCTGGTCCTCACTAATATGAGAGAGAGTGCTGCACACCCCCTACTGTAATGCCTTCCCTGGTAAAGTCAAACCACAAAATGGTCTCCTTTGAAGTAAAAATAAAACCTGGACCCTCAGCTAAACCAGGGATATTCAGAAACTATTCTAATGCTAACCTCCTGCTATTAAGTGAGAACCTGGCAAAATTTCAAGTCATTATAAACCCTGAGAACACCTCTGTCTATGCAGAACTGTTCGCAGAAACCCTGTACAAACATGTTAATAGGTGTACAGAGGCAACTGTACCCCTAAGGAAAAAGTATAGAACTAACTCAAAAAACAAGCCACCCTGGTGGAATCACAAAATCAATCAGATGTATAACAGGAGGAAGAAAATCATGACAAAAATTAGGAGATGCAGCACCCAGCAGGATAAAAGCACTCTAATTAAACTAAACAAACAACTCAGAGGACAAATAAAGTCTAGCAAGGCCAAATTTGAGTTAGGTTTGGCTTCTCAGGCCAAGGGCAACCACAAAGCATTCTTTAGCTATGTCCACAACCTCAAAGGCAATACACAATTGTGTACACAGCTCATTGTAAATCGAGCCACCTATACTGAGCCAGAAGATATAGCAAACCAAATCAGCTCCAACTTTACTCCCCCTCTCCCCCTCAACCTTCCCTCAAGAAATATCATCAGATATAACTTATCCCCCTGCTATCACTGGGGAACAGGTCCTTAATGCTCTCTCTAAGACCAAGAACACTGCATCAATGGACACAGACAATATCCAATGATGCCTTCTAAATAGCATGATACATGACCTATCAGAGCCTCTGGAATTACTATTTAACTGTAGCCTCCAAACAGGCTTTGTGCTTCATGAATGGAGAAAGGCAACAGTCATCCCTCTGCACAAATAATGGCCATCTACAGACCCTGGAAACTACAGATGCATAAGTCTCACTAGTCTTGTACTTAAAACCATGGAAAGAATTATCATGGAGATGATCAACAGAGATATAGTAAACCTCCAGACACTGGACCCAACCCAGTTTGGTTTTGTAAAGGGCAGATCATGCCCACTCAACCTGGTGGACTTCTTTGAAAAGGTCACCAAAGCAATGGATGAGGGCAAAATCGTTCACGCTGCCTACCTTGACCTGGTAAAGGCAGTTGACACAATACCCCACTCAGGCATTGTTAACAAACTCAAGAGGTTAGATACAAACCCGTATGTCACCCAGTGGATAGCCAAATGGCTCACAGACAAGACCCAGAAAGTTAGAATTGGGGAGTCCACCTCTACAAAGAGGCCAGTCACAAGTGGAGTCCCTGAGGGATCAGTCCTTCGACTGCTCCTTTTTGGCATTTACTTCTCAGAAGTCAAGGCTAATGTCAGTGGTCTTTAGCTGACTAAATTTGCAGATGATTGCAAATTAGGAGCTGTCATTGAATCTTACACTGAATCTTACACTGACACAGATGTTCTCCAGGTGGGGCTGACACAGACAAACAACTGGTGTCAGAGCCATGGACTAAAACTAAATGCCAAGAAATGCATAATAATATCCTTTGGGAAGTCATCCATCCTGGTAACTATCATATTGACAACACACCCCTTAGAGCTGACCCAGTAGTCAAGGACTTAGGGACACACACAGTAATCTAGCCTTTGATCATAACATGTCTACAGCGGTGAGGAAATCATTCTATGTTGAGCAAGTTATAAACAAAGGTATGGCATCTAAGTCCAAGGAAGTGATTGTTCCACTGTATTCAGCATTCATCAGACCTATCATTGAGTACACTACCCTCTTTGGTATGTACCTACCCAGGCATATCCAACAACTGGAATGTCCACAGAGGTTCCTCACTAAAAGAATATAGGACATAAGTAACATGTCCTATGCAGACCACCTCAAGGCCCTATCCCTGTATTCTGTCTCCTACAGGCTTTTTTGGGGAGATCTATGCCTGGCATACAGGGCATTGTCATACCCCACTCTGATGGACCTCCTGCATATCCACAAAACAAACAGTACCAGAATTACCCATTCTAAAGACTTAAACCTTGCCTGTGATATAAATAGGACCTGCTTGAGAGATAGGTATGTATCACAGAGACTACCCCGTCTATGTGAAGCAGAGTTCCTCCCTAATTCAATTCAAGTGCAACTTGGACAATTGGATAGGAAAATAGAAATTCATCCATGGTTTGGCACCTATGTCTCTGATGCAAACAGGTAACCTGTAAATGGTTCATCTCCCAGGCCCATGCTTATACTTATCAAGGGTATCTGAATTCGTCAGAGATTTGGGATGCATAGCTAGTCTTAAAAAGGCCCTTGTGGTCATCAGCCTAGTAAACATATATGAACCAATGTGCTGCTGGGGTCGTAAGTGCAGGCTGAAAACAGCATATGAGTGGGCTTCACATGCAATTACTTATTTATTCTCATATATGAAATCCCCAGAGAAGTACATGATACAGAGTAAGCCTAACTATAGCTATCAAAACTTAGAGCAAGAATTGGAATACCGCCAAAGGTAATGGGGGGGTGCAAAGGAGGAAAACCAGGGACAGATTTCAAGTATTTATTACTATTTCTATGTGGTATTTATGCAAGTCATTTTATTTAATTTTCTTTATGTATGTATCACATAAATAGAAGAATGTGCATTAGCATACAATGTCTACAGCATTTTAGGGCTAAACTCAAATGTCTGTGTTTATATAGTGACTGCAGTCCTCAGTGATTTGCCAGTAAATTACATATATTGTGAGGAACAGAAAAACACTATGAGGCATATATAGGGGTCATTCTGGAACGTCAGGGACAATTGAGGAGGTATGGAGCTCGGTCATGAGCAGCACCAGTGAATGCAGTCCCCCTAAATGGTGAGTTTTCCTGTCCTTTCATCCTTGCAGGACAGAATATCATTGGGAATCCATGTTTATGGCAGAGCAATTTTACAGGGAGCACCATGGACCTTTAAATGCCATGTGCTTGGCCAATGTGGATTGCGCATTCTTATGAGTATAGGTGAGTTTTGAGTGGAATGCCCGTACCTGCCCAAGATTCAACACTGTACTGTCAGTGACATCATGGAGTCTATCTCTAAGTGCCATGTCATGGATTATTGTTTTATCTTTTTTGTTTCTCTTACTATTTTTTTTATTTGATACTGCGTTATACTTTAATTTGGTACAGTCTCCCTTTTTTAGTGAAATGCAGTTTGAGAAGTTACCATTTGACTGCATGCAATCATCAGTCAGTGCAATTCAGGGAATGAGTTGCATGGCCACTTGTAATCTGGCAAACAGTAGCACAACCCTAATAAAATACATCAAATTTGGTGCAGTTAGATGATCTGGGAAACACATTGTGCGGTGAGAATAGTCGAATTCCTGTCTTTAGCCATTATTCTGTATTTCACAGTAACCCTGAAAGAAGAGGGGAAAATCTTATCTCATAGGTTGCAAAACTGAATCAACAGTTTATAGACTTTTGTTTGACACTAATCCAGCAGACCATTGACTTTATTAGATTACTGCATAAACAGTGGATATTTCACCGGAGAGTTCTGCAGAGTAAATAAGATGTCTGAAGATCCAGATTATAATTATTTTTTTATGAGAAACAGATTCTAAAGGAGAAAGGAGTCCTCCTCCGTTCACCAACTCGTGTATGGAGAGTCAAGAATCCTGTTGAAACAAAATGTTAATATGGTCTAATACAACTGTAACGTGACAAATGAAAGTGCAGATCACAGGCAGCATATACAGCGTTCCATTGTAAAACATCAGTATTTAATTTGGAGTGAAATTCCATTTCTCAAAAACACGAAAAAGATTAATATAACACTTGGGCTGCAGTGAATGAATGTCCACGATTTGTATGCACCTGGATTTCATAATGATCTTCCCTAACTGGGTGCAATCCTTTATGCTGACAATGTATTGCTGCTAGAAACCAAAAAAGTCACCCAAAATTGAAATCACTAGCACAAGACAGCTTTGCTTCACTGTGTCATCAGTTGCTGACCAATAAACTGATGATTAACTCTACCAAGACAAACACAATGCTATTTACCTCAACCAAAAAAAAACTAATAGTCTTACCCACACAACATTACTGATACAAAGGGTAAATCTATTCCAAATGTCACTGCATACACATTTTTAGGGCTAATACTTGACCAGTGCTTACTTTTTCCTTCCCATACAGATACTACAGTGGTTTATTTATACAAATAAATATTATTGCACAAAAAATCATGACTCAACTCAAGTTTTGCTGTAAGCATACTCACCTGCTGACCTCAGCAAAAAATGTTGATCTTCCAAAAACAATGTACTGCTTATCATTAATTTCTTTACACTCTGCTTACTGAACACAAAGGCTTCGGATAACAGAAAATAAAATCTGGTTTGTACAACTGACACGAATACCACTGCAATCCAATAAAAGAAGTAAAATGGCTTCCAATAACAGACAGAGCCTCATTTCCTTTCACCTCACTGCTTTTCAAAATTAATAAATTAGGCTATTCCCCCCTTAAGAAGAAAACTACCGGTAAAAGAACAGGTCTACTATTTTAGGGATGCACAAGAGGATAGCACGACACTATTCAGACCTCAGTTTAAAGCTACTGTAGTAGAAAAAGCTTTCTCTAGAGCAGCACCAGCAATTTGGAACATTATTCCAAATGAAATAAGATCTTTAGATGCACAAACTACATTTAAATAGGCCCTTTGAGAGCAACTAACCAAGGAAGACACTTAAACTTTCTTTAAGGAAAAGGCTGATTTCCCATTAAGCATCTAATCTAATATAAACGGCATATAATACCTTTAAAGTCTTGTGCTTTGTATATTCCTTGTAAATAGCATTGAGTATGTAATTTCCACATATTTAAATTTTCTTGCAATTTGTGTAATTTGCTCATTGTTAAGTTGCATGCAAATAAATGTTGCATGCATTGTCAGTATGTCTGTCTCTTTATGTACAGATCATGGCTGAAAAAGGTCAACTGACCGGCCTTCTTATATATATATAATCTTGACATATCACAATCCTGAATTTCAGAAAACTTCGTAATCCGGAAGCCCAAAATCCTGAAAATTCAAAATCTTGAATCCCAAAAGACTGAAAACACATAGGATACATATACTGACTATAGAGAATACTAACCAAATTACATTCCACCAAATATATCAACTCCAAGATTGCACTTCACTACACTATCATGAGTTATGTTGTAGTATAGCAAGTTAAATGGGAATGTTGCTAAGGTTACAACAGGCAGTCATGAACACATTTGATGGTATGTTTGCTGTTTTTTTCTGTGGAGTGCAATCTTAGAGTTTATATATTTAATTAGCAGGGGATGTGGGGGGTGTAGGGGGGCTTGCCCCCCTGCCCCATACTTGGTGAAAAGTGCTATCCTTTGTCTTGTTTGTGTTTCTCTGTGTCCTTGTACTGCAATATTGTCATTCTTTGTGTCCTGTATATTTTCAGGATTTTGAGTTTTCAGGATTTTGGGTTCCTGATATATATTAGTGTGAGGCTTTCCCCTCTACATAGCATTATTTCATAAGTATGATGCAGGCAGCAGGATCCACAGGGTGCAGTGATTAAATGGTTGGATGCCCTCCTTAACGTGTTTGGTGCAGTATGATTATCAATTCAACAGCAGTGAGGATAGAAATGTTGCTCATTAAATGTAATCACGTTCAGCAGGCCATATATGAACAATTCCACTTATCTGCATTTTTTCTGATTTTTTATGACTTTTTAGTGTTTTCTGTACTTCTGCTTGCCAGTGTGGTTGCACTGTTGTTTTTGTGCTTAACATTTTTCCTAAATAGGCCTTATTGTATTGGATATTGTGTTACTCAATGTTAAGCATTTCTTAACTAGTTGTGATTTGTTTCATCTGGTCAGATTGTTTATTGTTTTTATCTGGTTGGTTTGGTTTTGGGAAAGAAATTTGTCAGTGGATTAGGGGTATAATGTTTGTGAAAGGGTGCATCTCCTGCATTCCAAAATTTTCTTCTCTTGGGGACTTGCAATCTTGTTAGTTTAATGGTATGTCGGAGTTTAGGTCAGTTTTTCTGTACTTTTTTTAGCTGAGTGCTTCTATATTGTGTTTAATTATTTTACTTGTTATATGTGTGTATTTTTCATCTCCCTTCAGTGGAATTGGGAACTAGTTTTGCTATGCAGGAAGAGGGTTCCTAATTTTGGTGCAGTTGATTGTGAATGAGTTTTGGTGCTTTGAGACGGAGTAGTTTTTGAGGCAGTTAGAAGAAAGATCTGCTTCACTTGTGAAGATGGCTGTCAGAGGACTTCACTAGACCAGCTTATTAGAAAATGTATACTGGATGTTTAAAGTTAGCACTGTTTACTGATATGGGTAGATTTGCCTTTACTGCTGATCTTTATTGTTTTTGGCTCTTGCATTGAATGTGTATGTTGGGGGAAGGGGTGATAGGCCTTTTTTATTATTAATTTTCTAATGTAATGTGTAATATACATCTCTTAAGTTTTGTACTATTTTTGTTACTTTATAGGTTTGCATTTTCATGTGCAGTTTATGCAGGCAGCATATTGGATCACATTACTACAGTCCTTCCACTATATGATTAAAAATTCTGTTTAGAAATTATCACTTTTGTACTTGGGTTATTATTACATTTTTGTATTTAACATGTTAGAGGGTCAGGTTCTTTCTTATTGTGGATTGGATTTCTTTTCATGCTGCTTAGTTTGTGTGACACTGTAGAATTCAGAGATCTGCCGCTCTGTAATGTAAGCCATGCACGATAATGTGCCAAATGTACAATTTGTTTTGGGATGTCCTTTAGAATGTAGAAAGCAGGCAACAGTTTCACAGATAACATACAGCAGCTGGACTGGGCAGTGCAGTGAGGCCAAAGAAGCAAGAATTTATAGACCAAGGCCAGTGCAAGTAATCAATATAGGTTAATAGATTTAGTCTGTGCTGTTGATTGGATAGATAGATAATTTGTAGTCTTGCCACTAAAAGTCACACTTCTTGCTACTCTTTGTTATAAGATTTCACTATTTACCACCCTCCATTTTTTTTAACGAGATGGAGGGGCAGACTTGGAGTGAATTTATGGTTTCCCATCCATTTGTCTGTTGTGTTTGAAGACGGCCAGGAAGTTATTTTACTTAAATATGAAGGGGAAGTCCACTCCAGACAAGGATAATTCTTTGAGAGAGGTGTATTTCCTGTCAGCAGCTTCTGTTTATATTGCAATTGAGGTTTTGTTCTTTCTAGTGGGTGTTTATAATGTTTGTATTATGAGAGTGTAGGAGGTTACATGGGACTGACTTATCTGAGATTTTGTAGGCAAGGTGTAAAGGTCATCCCTTAATAGTCTGCATGAAACTGAGAAAAAGAGTTTTTTTACAACAGTTACTTGCGTAGCACATGGATGCCATGCCCTTGACATTCTTTGTGAAGAATATCCGGGAGGTTTCAAGTTGAGTCATATGTTTGGACAGATACATACTGTTATGGGTCAGGGGGAGAAATAATATCTTTATTTGGCTTAGAATATACATCCCTAGTGATCAACTGGACTGCGCACAAGGAGTTTTCTGATAACAGTAGGTCACACTTCTCATCTTGCTCAAGAATTACGAACAAAACTCCCCAATAACTATTTCAGATCATGTGCCAATAATAAAAATAAAAACACAGAGTAATGAAATAAAAATGAGACACTGGTGCTTTCCCCACCTATCTGTCAAAAAGAGAGGAAAATATGGAATGGGCAGTGGAGATTATTCAGGAGCTGTTCGCGAGGATAGAAATTTCTTCTGCAAATATAGCTAGGGAGTGGGATAAAATTAAATTGGACTTTAAAAATAGGGTGGAAATAAAAGAAAGGTAGCTATGGTTAAGAAGTAACAAGACTGACAAATGTTAAAGTATTGTAGAACAGGGGGAATCTCACAATATAAGAAGAGGATCAACTGCAGATGCTAGACAAAAAATAAGAGATTACCTCAGTAATATGCACAAGCTTAGAAAGATTGCTGTTAAGTAACTGTTTTTTGACAATAACACTAGAGCACAATGACTTGGGCAACAGAAAGTAGAAAAGGCTGTCGCCAAACTTAGGGAGCCTGTAACAAGGAAGGTAACAAGATCCTGTAGAGGTATTAGAAATATTTCAGAAATTCTGTGAGAATCTTTGTAAAGCAGAGAAATGTGAAAATCAAGAAAAGATACAAATGGAAATGTTTATGAAAAAATGAAATATGCCAAGGTTAGAGTTAGCTGAGGCTCAATTATTAACGGTTAGGATAGGAGGAGATGAGATAAAAGTTGTAATGTATAACCAATCTACAGGAAAGTCCCCAGGGATAGATGGTATTCCTGTGGAAGTTTGGAAGCTGGGAGGAAAAAAATTGATAAAAAGATCGGGAAGGTTTTGTGTAGTGTAACAGTATCGAAACAGGAGGAGAAGTACCACTGTCCTGGAAGAAAGCAGTGGTATCTGTAATACCTAAAGAGGGTAAAGAACCATCAGATCCAGCTTCATACAGGCCCATTTCATGTCAGTAGTAAACCATGATGGTGTCAGAGCCATGGACTAAAACTAAATGCCAAGAAATGCATAATAGTATCCTTTGGGAAGTCATCCATCCTGGTAACTATCATATTGACAACACACCCCTTAGAGCTGACCCAGTAGTCAAGGACTTAGGGACACACACAGTAATCTAGCCTTTGATCATAACATGTCTACAGCGGTGAGGAAATAATTTTATGTTGAGCAATTTATAAACAAAGGTATTGCATCTAAGTCCAAGGAAGTGATTGTTACACTGTATTCAGCATTTATAAGACCAATCATTGAGTACAGTGCCCCCTTTGTTATGTACCTACCCAGGCATATCCAACAACTGGAATGTCCACAGAGGTTCCTCACTAAAAGAATATAGGACATAAGTAACATGTCCTATGCAGACCACCTCAAGGCCCTATCCCTGTATTCTGTCTCCTACAGGCTTTTTTGGGGAGATCTATGCCTGGCATACAGGGCATTGTCATACCCCACTCTGATGGACCTCCTGCATATCCACAAAACAAACAGTACCAGAATTACCCATTCTAAAGACTTAAACCTTGCCTGTGATATAAATAGGACCTGCTTGAGAGATAGGTATGTATCACAGAGACTACCCCGTCTATGTGAAGCAGAGTTCCTCCCTAATTCAATTCAAGTGCAACTTGGACAATTGGATAGGAAAATAGAAATTCATCCATGGTTTGGCACCTATGTCTCTGATGCAAACAGGTAACCTGTAAATGGTTCATCTCCCAGGCCCATGCTTATACTTATCAAGGGTATCTGAATTCGTCAGAGATTTGGGATGCATAGCTAGTCTTAAAAAGGCCCTTGTGGTCATCAGCCTAGTAAACATATATGAACCAATGTGCTGCTGGGGTCGTAAGTGCAGGCTGAAAACAGCATATGAGTGGGCTTCACATGCAATTACTTATTTATTCTCATATATGAAATCCCCAGAGAAGTACATGATACAGAGTAAGCCTAACTATAGCTATCAAAACTTAGAGCAAGAATTGGAATACCGCCAAAGGTAATGGGGGGGTGCAAAGGAGGAAAACCAGGGACAGATTTCAAGTATTTATTACTATTTCTATGTGGTATTTATGCAAGTCATTTTATTTAATTTTCTTTATGTATGTATCACATAAATAGAAGAATGTGCATTAGCATACAATGTCTACAGCATTTTAGGGCTAAACTCAAATGTCTGTGTTTATATAGTGACTGCAGTCCTCAGTGATTTGCCAGTAAATTACATATATTGTGAGGAACAGAAAAACACTATGAGGCATATATAGGGGTCATTCTGGAACGTCAGGGACAATTGAGGAGGTATGGAGCTCGGTCATGAGCAGCACCAGTGAATGCAGTCCCCCTAAATGGTGAGTTTTCCTGTCCTTTCATCCTTGCAGGACAGAATATCATTGGGAATCCATGTTTATGGCAGAGCAATTTTACAGGGAGCACCATGGACCTTTAAATGCCATGTGCTTGGCCAATGTGGATTGCGCATTCTTATGAGTATAGGTGAGTTTTGAGTGGAATGCCCGTACCTGCCCAAGATTCAACACTGTACTGTCAGTGACATCATGGAGTCTATCTCTAAGTGCCATGTCATGGATTATTGTTTTATCTTTTTTGTTTCTCTTACTATTTTTTTTATTTGATACTGCGTTATACTTTAATTTGGTACAGTCTCCCTTTTTTAGTGAAATGCAGTTTGAGAAGTTACCATTTGACTGCATGCAATCATCAGTCAGTGCAATTCAGGGAATGAGTTGCATGGCCACTTGTAACCTGGCAAACAGTAGCACAACCCTAATAAAATACATCAAATTTGGTGCAGTTAGATGATCTGGGAAACACATTGTGCGGTGAGAATAGTCGAATTCCTGTCTTTAGCCATTATTCTGTATTTCACAGTAACCCTGAAAGAAGAGGGGAAAATCTTATCTCATAGGTTGCAAAACTGAATCAACAGTTTATAGACTTTTGTTTGACACTAATCCAGCAGACCATTGACTTTATTAGATTACTGCATAAACAGTGGATATTTCACCTGAGAGTTCTGCAGAGTAAATAAGATGTCTGAAGATCCAGATTATAATTAGTTTTTTATGAGAAACAGATTCTAAAGGAGAAAGGAGTCCTCCTCCGTTCACCAACTCGTGTATGGAGAGTCAAGAATCCTGTTGAAACAAAATGTTAATATGGTCTAATACAACTGTAACGTGACAAATGAAAGTGCAGATCACAGGCAGCATATACAGCGTTCCATTGTAAAACATCAGTATTTAATTTGGAGTGAAATTCCATTTCTCAAAAACACGAAAAAGATTAATATAACACTTGGGCTGCAGTGAATGAATGTCCACGATTTGTATGCACCTGGATTTCATAATGATCTTCCCTAACTGGGTGCAATCCTTTATGCTGACAATGTATTGCTGCTAGAAACCAAAAAAGTCACCCAAAATTGAAATCACTAGCACAAGACAGCTTTGCTTCACTGTGTCATCAGTTGCTGACCAATAAACTGATGATTAACTCTACCAAGACAAACACAATGCTATTTACCTCAACCAAAAAAAAACTAATAGTCTTACCCACACAACATTACTGATACAAAGGGTAAATCTATTCCAAATGTCACTGCATACACATTTTTAGGGCTAATACTTGACCAGTGCTTACTTTTTCCTTCCCATACAGATACTACAGTGGTTTATTTATACAAATAAATATTATTGCACAAAAAATCATGACTCAACTCAAGTTTTGCTGTCAGCATACTCACCTGCTGACCTCAGCAAAAAATGTTGATCTTCCAAAAACAATGTACTGCTTATCATTAATTTCTTTACACTCTGCTTACTGAACACAAAGGCTTCGGATAACAGAAAATAAAATCTGGTTTGTACAACTGACACGAATACCACTGCAATCCAATAAAAGAAGTAAAATGGCTTCCAATAACAGACAGAGCCTCATTTCCTTTCACCTCACTGCTTTTCAAAATTAATAAATTAGGCTATTCCCCCCTTAAGAAGAAAACTACCGGTAAAAGAACAGGTCTACTATTTTAGGGATGCACAAGAGGATAGCACGACACTATTCAGATCTCAGTTTAAAGCTACTGTAGTAGAAAAAGCTTTCTCTAGAGCAGCACCAGCAATTTGGAACATTATTCCAAATGAAATAAGATCTTTAGATGCACAAACTACATTTAAATAGGCCCTTTGAGAGCAACTAACCAAGGAAGACACTTAAACTTTCTTTAAGGAAAAGGCTGATTTCCCATTAAGCATCTAATCTAATATAAACGGCATATAATACCTTTAAAGTCTTGTGCTTTGTATATTCCTTGTAAATAGCATTGAGTATGTAATTTCCACATATTTAAATTTTCTTGCAATTTGTGTAATTTGCTCATTGTTAAGTTGCATGCAAATAAATGTTGCATGCATTGTCAGTATGTCTGTCTCTTTATGTACAGATCATGGCTGAAAAAGGTCAACTGACCGGCCTTCTTATATATATATAATCTTGACATATCACAATCCTGAATTTCAGAAAACTTAGTAATCCGGAAGCCCAAAATCCTGAAAATTCAAAATCTTGAATCCCAAAAGACTGAAAACACATAGGATACATATACTGACTATAGAGAATACTAACCAAATTACATTCCACCAAATATATCAACTCCAAGATTGCACTTCACTACACTATCATGAGTTATGTTGTAGTATAGCAAGTTAAATGGGAATGTTGCTAAGGTTACAACAGGCAGTCATGAACACATTTGATGGTATGTTTGCTGTTTTTTTCTGTGGAGTGCAATCTTAGAGTTTATATATTTAATTAGCAGGGGATGTGGGGGTGTAGGGGGCTTGCCCTGCCCCATACTTGGTGAAAAGTGCTATCCTTTGTCTTGTTTGTGTTTCTCTGTGTCCTTGTACTGCAATATTGTCATTCTTTGTGTCCTGTATATTTTCAGGATTTTGAGTTTTCAGGATTTTGGGTTCGGATATATATTAGTGTGAGGCTTTCCCCTCTACATAGCATTATTTCATAAGTATGATGCAGGCAGCAGGATCCACAGGGTGCAGTGATTAAATGGTTGGATGCCCTCCTTAACGTGTTTGGTGCAGTATGATTATCAATTCAACAGCAGTGAGGATAGAAATGTTGCTCATTAAATGTAATCACGTTCAGCAGGCCATATATGAACAATTCCACTTATCTGCATTTTTCTGATTTTTATGACTTTTAGTGTTTTCTGTACTTCTGCTTGCCAGTGTGGTTGCACTGTTGTTTTTGTGCTTAACATTTTTCCTAAATAGGCCTTATTGTATTGGATATTGTGTTACTCAATGTTAAGCATTTCTTAACTAGTTGTGATTTGTTTCATCTGGTCAGATTGTTTATTGTTTTTATCTGGTTGGTTTGGTTTTGGGAAAGAAATTTGTCAGTGGATTAGGGGTATAATGTTTGTGAAAGGGTGCATCTCCTGCATTCCAAAATTTTCTTCTCTTGGGGACTTGCAATCTTGTTAGTTTAATGGTATGTCGGAGTTTAGGTCAGTTTTTCTGTACTTTTTTTAGCTGAGTGCTTCTATATTGTGTTTAATTATTTTACTTGTTATATGTGTGTGTTTTTCATCTCCCTTCAGTGGAATTGGGAACTAGTTTTGCTATGCAGGAAGAGGGTTCCTAATTTTGGTGCAGTTGATTGTGAATGAGTTTTGGTGCTTTGAGACGGAGTAGTTTTTGAGGCAGTTAGAAGAAAGATCTGCTTCACTTGTGAAGATGGCTGTCAGAGGACTTCACTAGACCAGCTTATTAGAAAATGTATACTGGATGTTTAAAGTTAGCACTGTTTACTGATATGGGTAGATTTGCCTTTACTGCTGATCTTTATTGTTTTTGGCTCTTGCATTGAATGTGTATGTTGGGGGAAGGGGTGATAGGCCTTTTTTATTATTAATTTTCTAATGTAATGTGTAATATACATCTCTTAAGTTTTGTACTATTTTTGTTACTTTATAGGTTTGCATTTTCATGTGCAGTTTATGCAGGCAGCATATTGGATCACATTACTACAGTCCTTCCACTATATGATTAAAAATTCTGTTTAGAAATTATCACTTTTGTACTTGGGTTATTATTACATTTTTGTATTTAACATGTTAGAGGGTCAGGTTCTTTCTTATTGTGGATTGGATTTCTTTTCATGCTGCTTAGTTTGTGTGACACTGTAGAATTCAGAGATCTGCCGCTCTGTAATGTAAGCCATGCACGATAATGTGCCAAATGTACAATTTGTTTTGGGATGTCCTTTAGAATGTAGAAAGCAGGCAACAGTTTCACAGATAACATACAGCAGCTGGACTGGGCAGTGCAGTGAGGCCAAAGAAGCAAGAGTTTATAGACCAAGGCCAGTGCAAGTAATCAATATAGGTTAATAGATTTAGTCTGTGCTGTTGATTGGATAGATAGATAATTTGTAGTCTTGCCACTAAAAGTCACACTTCTTGCTACTCTTTGTTATAAGATTTCACTATTTACCACCCTCCATTTTTTTAACGAGATGGAGGGGCAGACTTGGAGTGAATTTATGGTTTCCCATCCATTTGTCTGTTGTGTTTGAAGACGGCCAGGAAGTTATTTTACTTAAATATGAAGGGGAAGTCCACTCCAGACAAGGATAATTCTTTGAGAGAGGTGTATTTCCTGTCAGCAGCTTCTGTTTATGTTGCAATTGAGGTTTTGTTCTTTCTAGTGGGTGTTTATAATGTTTGTATTATGAGAGTGTAGGAGGTTACATGGGACTGACTTATCTGAGATTTTGTAGGCAAGGTGTAAAGGTCATCCCTTAATAGTCTGCATGAAACTGAGAAAAAGAGTTTTTTTACAACAGTTACTTGCGTAGCACATGGATGCCATGCCCTTGACATTCTTTGTGAAGAATATCCGGGAGGTTTCAAGTTGAGTCATATGTTTGGACAGATACATACTGTTATGGGTCAGGGGGAGAAATAATATCTTTATTTGGCTTAGAATATACATCCCTAGTGATCAACTGGACTGTGCACAAGGAGTTTTCTGATAACAGTAGGTCACACTTCTCATCTTGCTCAAGAATTACGAACAAAACTCCCCAATAACTATTTCAGATCATGTGCCAATAATAAAAATAAAAACACAGAGTAATGAAATAAAAATGAGACACTGGTGCTTTCCCCACCTATCTGTCAAAAAGAGAGGAAAATATGGAATGGGCAGTGGAGATTATTCAGGAGCTGTTCGCGAGGATAGAAATTTCTTCTGCAAATATAGCTAGGGAGTGGGATAAAATTAAATTGGACTTTAAAAATAGGGTGGAAATAAAAGAAAGGTAGCTATGGTTAAGAAGTAACAAGACTGACAAATGTTAAAGTATTGTAGAACAGGGGGAATCTCACAATATAAGAAGAGGATCAACTGCAGATGCTAGACAAAAAAATAAGAGATTACCTCAGTAATATGCACAAGCTTAGAAAGATTGCTGTTAAGTAACTGTTTTTTGACAATAACACTAGAGCACAATGACTTGGGCAACAGAAAGTAGAAAAGGCTGTCGCCAAACTTAGGGAGCCTGTAACAAAGAAGGTAACAAGATCCTGTAGAGGTATTAGAAATATTTCAGAAATTCTGTGAGAATCTTTGTAAAGCAGAGAAATGTGAAAATCAAGAAAAGATACAAATGGAAATGTTTATGAAAAAATGAAATATGCCAAGGTTAGAGTTAGCTGAGGCTCAATTATTAACGGTTAGGATAGGAGGAGATGAGATAAAAGTTGTAATGTATAACCAATCTACAGGAAAGTCCCCAGGGATAGATGGTATTCCTGTGGAAGTTTGGAAGCTGGGAGGAAAAAAATTGATAAAAAGATCGGGAAGGTTTTGTGTAACAGTATCGAAACAGGAGGAGAAGTACCACTGTCCTGGAAGAAAGCAGTGGTATCTGTAATACCTAAAGAGGGTAAAGAACCATCAGATCCAGCTTCATACAGGCCCATTTCATGTCAGTAGTAAACCATGATTATAAAATGCTCATATCTATAATGGCTAAAAGAATGGCAAAATAAATGCCATACCTGATAGATATGGATCAATGTGGTTATGTGGGCGGGAGGCAAACATTTGACAACATTAACAGAACACTGATGATCCAGATGGAAGCAGAATGTAAGAAAATACCATTGTTATTGGTGGGCCTTGATGCAGAGAAAACAGTTGGTGGAGTAAGCTGGGACTTGATTTGCAGGGCAATGGAATCATTTGCATTTCCTGAACAAATTATAAGGTTGATTAGGAGGATGTATGAGGGATCGGAGGCAAAAATTAAAGTAGGTGGGGTCCTCTCTGATAATTTCTGCTTGAGCAGAGAAACCAGGCAGGGGAGTCCTCTTTCCCCTTTATTATTTGCATTATATTTAGAACCACTGGCAAAGAAAATAAGAGACTCAGAAATTCAAGGATATAATTCAAGGATATAAGGTAGTCAAGAAAAGCTTGCTTTATTTGCAGATGATATTATTTTATACCCAAGAAAAACAGAAAAAGACATTACAGTGTGCTGGAACATTTTGAGACAGTTTCAGATCTTTTCGGGTTATACAATTAATGAAGCTAAAAAAAGGCAGTAGCAGTAAATTATGTACCCATATATGAACTGGTTCAGGAATACTCATATTTTTGGGGACATGTTAAAATGAAGCATTTAGGAGTATGGATTAAAATTATTCTAGTGTGGCAGGTAAGGATATGTGGGAAGAGGCTAAACAAAAGATAATACAAAAACTGAGAAAATGGAATCTTTGTTATATGGATATGGATACAAGCAGTTAAAATGTTTTAGTCCCTTTAGTCTTATACACAGGTCAGACATATTTTTATCAAGCAGAGAACTTGTTGATAGCAATTAATAAAGAGCTGTAAGAGTTTATTTGGGAGGGGAAGATGGCAAGAGTGAAGTGGGATAAGCTGATTCTTCCAGCAGAAAAGGGCAGATTGGGATTACCCAATTTGAAGGGGTATTTCAGAGCTACATAGTTAAGACTCCTACACATAGCACAAACAGAAAACTATAATTCAAAGTGGAAAGAGATGATGATGAAACAGGTGGAAACCTCAAGAAACAAGAAGAGACTGGGATTTTGGATGCAGGCCTTTAAGGAGAATAACAATAATCATACATAATATTATATCCATAAAGCTGCAGAAACTATTCTAAGAACTAAACCAACACGGAGATGGAGAAAGGAGAGTCTGCTGGTAAGGATGACTGCAATTAGAGATACAGACAGTAGACAAGAGGGGGCTGGAATTTATTGGAGAAAACTGGCAAAGGAACCGAGGTATTGGGAGCAAATAACTAGAGAGGGAAAGATGATAGAATGGGAAGAAGCAAAGAATTTGTTTGGACTACAGGTTAGAGAGTGCCTTCCCTAGCAAGGATTGATATCATAGTATAGGCAAAGAGAAACAAATTGGGGGTTCTAAACAAAAGAGCAGCACTGGTAGAGTTTTTATTAGAATCTAGAACAGAAGTTGCCATTAAAGAAGGAATAATTAGTAGAGCATATAAAATATTGCATGATAAATATAAGAATCAACCAGAGGAGGTTAGAAAGGATTGGGAAAAGAGACTGGATAAGTAATTCACAAAGAAACGATGGGAGGATATATGTATGTCTCCCAAATATGCAACAAAATCTAGAAATTTTAGGATTTTTGCCTGGAATGTTTATATAGGAGTTTTTATACCCCAAGCAAACTCCAGAGAATTTTTCCTCAGGCAGACAGCAAATGGTGGCGGTGCGAAGGGGAAGAAAAAGGTTAATTGGAAACATATTGTCTGGCAGTGTGATGAGTTGGCAGACTTTAAGGATTCCCTGCGGGATGCACTGTCGGAGGTGCTGAATGGGCAGATTGGTCTGACGAGGGAGGTGATTTTTCTGAGCTATGATATAGAATTGGAATTGTCTAGACATGGTAAGGCCTTGCTATGTCTAATAATGGCGGCTGCCAAAAAAGCAATTATTAGAAAATGGAAATCAAAATCTAACCAACTATACTGGAAGTAGTGAATATAGTAACAGAGATAAAACAACTGTAATTCAGATCTTTAGAAAAGGGTAGGAGTAAACTACAGAGGGAAAAATGGGAATTGTGGGAACAATACATACAAGGGAGGAATGAGGTTTAAAAGGCGGCAGGACTTAAATGAGCTATGTAATGTTTGAGTGAGAAAGATTGGGTAGATATAAGTGATGTATAATGTTTGCAACTGGGAGTGTGTTTGTGATGTAAAATGCTTTCAACTAGGACTGTGTCGGTGTGGTTTGTTTTCATTTATGTTAATGTATGATTGCCTATGTAGTATGTGATGGTTTAATAATGGATGGGAGAAAGGAAATTCACCCCAGGGATCACGTCAGTCACCCTGCTAGACAGGGGTCCAGGAAAGTAAATAATGTGGGAAGAAATAGCCAGGGAATTGTTATGGCTAGGCTTGTATAGGCCCTAGGGCTGATAGCCTAGTACCAACCTATGAACCTATGAATAAAGAGGTGTCTTTGTCGCAAAAGGAAATATTGTCAGCATAGCTATCTGGAATTTTGTAAATAATTATATATCACAAAAGTTTTTTTTTTTTTTTTTGTTAGCTTAGTTAGTCAGGAAGAGCAGGCAAGGATGCCAACAGAGGAGTATGGCACGCTGACAAGGAGCCACTTGGCTGAGATGTGCCAAGCCAAAGGACTGGGGCATGCCAACCTGATTAAAGCAGAGATGATTGCAGCCTTAGTTACAGCTGCATCATAGACCAGAAACCAGGAAGACAATCAGACTGGCCTTTGGGAGGTACAATTCTCAGAAAATGGACAGTTCAACCATTCCACAGAGGACTTAAAAATCTATCTGGAGTTAAAGAGACTTGAATTGTTTGGAAATAGAAGCACCAGAGAGACTGAGACATCTGGAGGCTGAGGAAAATGAAAATGAGAGGCAGAGGCAACATGAGAAGGAGATGCTGACTCTTCACCAGTGTCATGGAGGTAATAGGGAAGGGAGTAACTGAACCCTAGAAGCAACAAAGGTCAGTAAAGTTCTTCCAGAATTTACAGAGGGGGATAATTTTGATAGTTTCATTCATATGTTTGAATGGGTATGTAAACAGTATAATGTTGACCAAGGGCTCTGGGTACTGTTCCTGACCCCCTTACTCCATGGTGAAGCTGTAACTGCAATTTCTAAATTGTCTGATTGCTTAAATTGTAACACTGTTAAAAAATTCTCTGTTAGAGTGTTTTATGCTAACACCCGAAGCTTATAGGACATAGACGCAAGGCAGATGAAAGTGTGTGTGAATATATTGCTGAGATAAGCACTTATTTTCATAGATGGGTGAGTGGCTGTCAGGTCACCACTTTTGAAGGGCTGGCAGACCTTTTGGTGAGGGAACAAGCCCTTAGCACTTTGCCTGAGGACATGAGAATCTGGTTAGCATATAGGCAATGTAACACAGCAGATGAGTTGAGGAAAAAGGGAGACCTATTCCTAGTAAGCAGGACATCACTGCACAGGAAAGAGATACCCAGTGCTCCTCATGGGTCTAAGGGAACCCATTGTGGCAGGCTAAACTGCTCCAACAGAGTCTGCCAGTACCAGTGAAAGCCATTAGTCCAGAAACACGTCCAGGACCAGGAGTTATATGTTTAAATGCAACCAGTAGGGTCATGTAGCATATAGATGTCCACAGAGGCAAGTTGGGGAGCAAAAGGTGAGAATGACAGAATGTCAGCAGTGAGTTGTCTGGAGACAACAAGGGTACCAAACTTCCAGAAAAGGTTATGTCCTATCTTAGTAAATGGGAAACAGGCCACTGCTAAGAGAGAAACAGCCTCTGACCTAACCATTGTGAAGCCTGCAATGGTTAAAGAGGAGCACTACTTGCTTGGGCAGTCTACTCCAGTCAACACTTTAGAGGGGACCCCATTCTAAATACCTTTGTCTAAGGTTCAACTTGACTGGGAGGGTGGAAAAGGAAGACAGCAAGTAGGTGTGTTTGAGGATATCCCTGCTGATTTTGATAATGCAGTAGCTTGTGTGCTTGCAGTGATACGCAGTCAGGCTTGGAGACAATCATGTGGGTCTTGTAGCCTGGGGGGGGGGGGGGCAAGACAGACCGCAGACTTGAAGCCAGGACTGGTGTGGTGGTTACTTCAGGGAGGAAGCCACCCTGTAGCAGTGAGACTGAAGGTGAGCCACAGATGCTTGTGGGTACTGATGTTCCCTTGGACAGAGTGACTGCAAGGGCTGAGGTGAGTAGTAGTATCCAGGCTGACAGTAAGACACTGCTGTCAGAGGATGCCAGACTTCTTGTGGAAGGGGAGCTGAGAAGGGTTAAAAAGAGAGGGTTGAGACAAGTGCATCTCTCAGACCCTACATTACGAGGCCCGAGGGAGGTATCTAGTGAGGCACCAGATTCTAAAGGGAAGAGGGAATGTGTATACTGGGACAAAGTGTTACTGTATAGAGAGAGGACCCCTGAGGGAGGGCTAGAGGGCGAGAGAATACAGCAGTTGATAGTGCCCAGAGCCTACCATTTGGCACTTCCAGCCATAGCTCATGACATTCCCTTTGCAGGTCATATGGGCATAAAATTTACAAAGAGATGTATTATGCAGAACCTTTATTGGCCTGGGATTTCCAGAGATGTAAGAGGGTACTGCAGGACCTGTGAGCAGTGCCAAAAAGTAGGCAAGACAGGGGACAAGGTCAAAGATCCTTTGATGCCTTTGCCTGTGATTGAGGAACCATTTACGAGGGTAGCTATGGATAGGGTCTATATTAGAAGACCGAAGATGCATTCTTTCGAATACATCTTGGTCGAACTTAAAAGGCAAAAAACGGAAAATATCGAAGTGGCTGCTAAGTGAATTCTTTCCCTGGAAAAGAATTTGCTTGACCGCTTCGGTACTTTGCCGTTTTTGGCACTGTAATGCGGTTTCGGAGTTGGTATATTTAAGTAGGGGTGTGTGTGAGGCAGCCCCACATTGGGTGGGGAGGCAGCCCCCACTTAATGTAATGTTTAAATTCTTTTTTTTTTTTTTTTTTTTTTTGTTGGAACAGCGATTTTTTTTTCCTTGGAAAAAAAACGCTGTTCTGCACTTCGACATTGTAATCTTTTGGTTACATGGGGTCGATCAATTACCGTTCACTTTTTTAAGCATTCGGTGATTTAATATAGACCCTATGGATATTGTGGGGCCTCTGAGTTCCACAGGGAAAAAGTATGTCCTAGTGGTAGTAGATTATGCTATCAGATACCCTGAGGCAGTGGCTCTGTCCTCTATTGAGGCAGAAAAGGTGGCAAATGCTTTCAGGGATTTTCAGCAGGGTAGGTTTCCCAAAAGAATTATTGACTGACAGACGTGCCAATTTCATGTCAGATCTGCTGGCTTGTCTGTGGAAGCACTGTGGAGTGAAGCACCTAAAGTCCACCCCCTACCATCCCCACACTAATGGTCTTGTTGAGAGGTTAAACTCTACACTGACGACCATGCTACTGGCATTTGCAGCCAGTTCAAGAGGGAATGGGACCCATATTTGCCTCATCTGTTGTTTGATTACAGAGAGGTGCCTCAGGAATACACAGGTTTTTCACCCTTCTAGTTGCTGTATGGGCATAGGATGAGGGGACCTGTAGATTTGGTTTGAGATGAGTGGGCGGGCGAGTGTGAATCCCACAAGGAGTCTGATGTTCTTCGTGTTTCACTGTTGCAGTCATTACATTTGGGTCCTGCATTGGTTGCTGTCCCTTCTTTCATGACGTCAGGTCGTCAGGGGTATAAAACATGTATCCGACACCATTACATCAGCCTTTCTTGCCGTGCGGTGCCCGAAGCAGAAGCAGTTTGCAAATGCCGGTCGGCCAACTCCTGAAATGTTCATTTTCAAGTTTCAGAACCGAAATCTTCAACTTAAAGCTAAGTACCCCATTGGGGAAACTTTTTCTTGCTCCTTACTGATGTCAGTAAAAGTTAATAATTGCATTACTTGTGGAAAGCAAATACCTCACAAAGATTTTCATTCCTACTGTATTCCTTGCCTAGGCCCTGACCACGATGTACCTTGCTGTCGGTTTTGTGCTTTATTTAATCAGTGCACTATCCGTCATCCGTACATTTATGCCTCTAAGTATTTTGGTTCTCAATTTAATTATCCAGAAATGTCGTCGGTTAGCCATCTGACTACCGGGATTCAAAAAAAATGCAAAGATAAAGACAGAGACAGGCCGCTGATGTCCAAAACTGCCGACAACGCTTCTCCTAATCCAGTCGCCAGTTCGCCGGTACTCAGTGAGGTGCTTTTGCAGCCCCTGATACCTGCTACTTCTGATTCGCAGGCCTCAACTGAGACCCATTCGGAGTCCGGTATGCCGCGAGATGCTTCACCTATGGAACCCGCGGATGTCTCTACCTTGGATGGGTCCAGAGCCGCTGTGCAGGCACCAGCTTCTGAGGGTGTATTCAGGCCTACAGACCTGCATATTAAATCGATTCCACCTTCATTACTAAGGCCTAAATCTCGATCTATGTCTAAAAAACTGACGCTCAGGCCACATGTTCAGGCCCCTATGCCTAAAAACCAAATAATCAAAATGGCTGAAGATCTAATTATTCTAATCAGGGTAGTCAACCCCCACTCTAAGAGGCCTAGGGCTGAGCTTGATTATGAATCTTCTGATCAGGTTTCTGCTTCTTCTGACTCTTCTAATGACCTGGATTTGTCCATACCTACTTATGAGGATTCTGATGCAGAGGATTCCATTCCTTCTGCTTCCCCTCCTGAGGATTTTTCTTTTGGGGAAACTTTACATACCTTAAGGGAGCATTTCCATGGGAAAGTCAAGAATTTTCTTATTCAAAAAAGAGGCTTAGGGATTTCCTTTTTCTACCTCAGCATAGGCCTTTGGCCATACCTCCTGTACTAGACATTGTTGATGATGTGTTTTCGGAATCCAGTATGGCCCCTGATTGCCTCTGTCTCCTAGTAAACCTCACAGATACTACAGGGTTCCTGAGTCCCACAAGTTCCTTTTCAAAAATCCTGTTGCAGATCCAGAAACCATTTCTCAGGGGCCCAAGGGCATTAAGGCTTTTACTGCTAATAATCCTACCCCTTCTGATAGAGACTCCAGGGCGCTGGATAGATGGGGTAAGAAGGTTTATACTTCTGCAACCTTGGCAAACAGGGCTTTAAACTGCCAATTTCATATGTTAAAATATCAACAGCATATTATTGGACTGCTTAAACAGAAAATTATGTTGATTCCTGACTGTGTGGAAAGCAAAGATTTACAGGATTTATTGCATTCTGCTGAACAAGTTGGAAAACGTACTTTGCAATGTGGTTTTGATTCTTTAGAGGCCTCCTGCAGGGCTGCTGTTACTGGGTCTGTGCTTAGAAGGCATGCTTGGCTTAAAGAGCAATTTTTGCCTGATCATGTTAAAGCAAAATTGTTGGATGCTCCTTTAAATCATGATCACCTGTTTGGCAATAAGACTGAAGAAGTTCTAATGTAGGTGAAGCTAAATCTATGCAAACTGTAAAACATTTCTTACAAGTGCAACCTCCAAGATTTAGTAGGCACTGGCCTACTAAGAATTGGTCTTTTCCAGCTCCTTCCAGACACACCAAAAGCACCAGGTTTCAATCCCATGGGGACTCTCAGAACTAAGCAATGGGAGCCTCCACTTCCAAATCTGGAAATAACAAGACACCCCCCTATGGTAAACAGTCTCAATGACTTCCTTTTAAAATTACCAAGCACTTACCTTTTAGCCGCTCCTTTGGGAGGAAAGATTGCTCTTCATGCAAAGAACTGGGAACTCATAACCCAGGACAAATGGGTTTTAAATATAGTGTCCCAGGGATACAGATTTCATTTCCACACGTTGCCAACACCAAACGAGTGGCCAGACCTGCCCCCAAATTAGTGGGCAGAGGCTCAAAAACAAGTACTTTCCCTCTTAAACATAGGGGCTATTCAACCAGTACCAGAAGAGGAAAAGGGACAAGGTTTTTATTCCAGGATTTTTCTGGTACCCAGAAAAGACAAATCATGGCGTCCAATTCTGGACCTGTCTACTCTAAACACCTTTCTGGACATTCCAAAATTCAAGATGCTGACTCTTCACCAGTTACTTCCTATGCTAGGCAAAGATGCCTGGTTGGCAACTCTAGATTTAAAAGAAGCATACCTGCACATTCCAATCAGGGAATCTTGCAGAAAATACCTATGCTTCAAAGCAGGCTACTTGCATTATCAGTTCTCTGCACTGCCCTTTGGCTTGTCTGCTGTGCTCAGGGTATTCACAAAGTGCCTGGCTCCAGTTATTGCATTTTGCAGGCAAAGAAATATTCAAATATATCCATACCTGGACGATTGTCTAATTCAGGCAGAAAACCAGGGCATACTTCTAAATCATCTGGCGTTTGTAAAAAGGGTTCTAACTTGTCTGGGGTACACCATAAACGAAAAGAAATCACAACTGGTGCCCTCTCAACAGATTACATTCCTGGGTGCAAGCTTGAATACAACTGCCCAGATGGCTTTCCTCACACCAGAGAAGCAAATTCATTGGGTAACTTACTTCAAACAAGTGGCCACAAAAACCCTGCTATCTGCAAGACAAATACTGCAAGCCTTAGGGTTCATGGCCTCCTGCATTCTTCTAATTCAATATGCAAGACTGCATATGAGGAAACTACAGTGGTATTTAAAAAGTCTATGGAGTCACAGCCTGAATACAATGATTCCTATTATACCTTGCCTACGCCTGGAATTCCTGTGGTGGGCAGAGGCCTGCCACCAAAACAAGGGACTGCCATTCACACTACCCCCTGCCACCCAAACCCTAACTACGGATGCATCAGACTATGCATGGGGGGCTCACCTGGCAGGAAAGTGCATTCAGGGAAAATGGAACCTAAATCAAATGCACCTACATATCAATCAAAAAGAAATGTTAGCTGTACAGAATGCTCTGACAGCCTTCAAAGACTACATTCTTCCAGGACAACTAATGGTAAAGACGGACAATACCATGGTTATGTGGTACATAAACAAGCAGGGGGGTACACATTCTTACCCCGTCTGCAGACTAACCATGGCATTGTGGAACACAGCCTTGAGCTACCAAGTGCACCTAAAAACTCAATTCCTGCCAGGAAAATTGAATACACTGGCAGATGGACTAAGCAGAAATCTCGTGGACCCACACGAGTGGAAACTGGAACCACGGATTTTCAACGTGTTGAGAAGCAAATGGGGGAGCCCAGACACAGATCTATTTGCCTCCCCCCAGAACTACCAGTTGGACAAGTTTTGCACAAGGACTCCCCACAAAGAAGCCTGGAAAGTGGATGCTCTGTCCTTCAGCTGGAAAAAACTATCAGTCTATGCCTTTCCCCCTCTGCCTCTGCTCTCCAGATTTCTGCTAAAAGTCAAACAGGACAAACCAAGAATGATTTTGATTGCTCCAGACTGGCCACGCCAACACTGGTACCCACTCTTGCTCAGTGTGTCACAAATATCTCCATGGAACCTGCCTCAGACCCCTTCCTTGCTGTCTCAGCAGGAGAACCAAATTCTGCACCCTCAGCTTCCAACATTGAACCTTGCAGCCCGGCTAATCACTTAAATTCACCCTTATCATCCTTCAGCAAACCTGTGATGGATGTCATCTTGGAGGCGAGAAGACCTAGTACTAGAAAATCTTATGCTGACAAGTGGAAAAGATTCTGTGCCTCAAACTAATCTTTAGGGATGAGCACAGCAGCTCCCAATTTACCTCATATTTTGCAATATTTAACTGACATGCTTCACAAGAGCCTGTCTTTTTCCTCTATTAAAATCCACACTTCAGCTCACTATAACACAGAACCACCCCTCTTTCTCATCCCCTGCTCAAGCAGTATCTCCGAGGGGCAAAGAACTTGAGACCACCCAGGAGAGCTCCTACCCTTGCCTGGGACCATAACTTTGTTTTGGAGAAGCTCACTCTACCTCCTTTTGAGCCAGCTGCTACTGCAGACTTAAAATTTCTTTCCTGGAAAACAGCCTTCATTTTAGCAATCACTTCATCTAGAGGGATATCTGAATTACAGGCCCTTATGGCAGTGGAGGCTTTCATCATCTTTCATGCAGACAGGGTATCTCTGAGGACCAATCCATCCTTTATGCCCAAGGTGGTTTCCAGTGTGGCTCTTAATCAGTCCATTCATTTGTCAACCTTCTTTCCCAATCCACAGAACAAAGGGGAACGGATTCTGCATTCCTTGGATGTGCACAGACAACTTAGATTCTACTTGGACAGGACTAAATCTCGAAGAAAATCTTAACATTTGCTGGCAGCATTTGCTGCAGAGGCAGAGGGGAAGGCTATTTAAAAACAAACCATTTCTAAATGGATAAGCCATTGCATTCATTTCTGCTATAAGCACCATAGAAAACCTATCCTCCATGGGGATCAGATCTCACTCCACCAGGGCTGCATCTACTTCTGCAACCTTTCTCAGAGGTGTTCCTACCAGGGATATTCTAGAAGATAATAGCAAAATAAGTGCCCAGGTCCGCTTATGAGTATTCACACTATTCCACAAAAACCGGTAACTTGAAAAGGTATTACGTTAGCAGCAGGATCTCCTCCAGATAGCAGTAAATTGTTGAACAAAATAGCAGCAAACCTCGAATTAAATGAACGCTCTTTATTACATTTGACAAACTGCGTTTTCGTCACCAAAGACTTCTTCAGACAACACAAATACCCCATGAACACATTTAAATACTCCATGGAAGTGATTAAAAACTGCTGGATTGGTTAAATTTCATTTCAAACACACCTATTAATTCAGTGCTTCGTATAATTCATGAATATTCATGAGTTTATCATAAAGTGCAACATGCTTTGTTAAAAACTCCAATGTTAAAAACCAAAGTTGTTTTAAAAAACTGTTACTAAATAAATACTTACAACAAATTCATATAATCATAAAATTAGTTATAAAAACTATGTTATTTGTGACCACTTTTGGTATAGAAAATATATATATATATATATATATATATATATATATATATACCCATAGTGAAGGCAATAAATCCTCAGTGTTAGTGTTAGTATGCCCTCAAGTGTCCACAGTTAGAATTACATTATAGTTTATTTGCCTTAGTTTTAAAAGGAGTTATAGTTAAAAACTCATTTATACCTGGGCTGTTGGAATCCAGAAAAACCTGCCACCATAATTCTCTATTTTCTAGTATTTCTTCCCATATCCTCCCTACTATCAGGTTTAACCTGGTCCAACACAAAAATACAAATTTGGCTCCAGTGCATTCAATACTGTGTTTGTATAGTGCATTGGTAGCTTTAGCCCTGGAGATAATGATGTTAAGTAAATCAGGCATCTCTCTTCCCTACATAAAAGATTGGCAAATTAGACAAGTGGCTATATACACTACTCCCCTGCTTTCACAATTATAATGGTCCTTGCTTGTAATTCTTTTTCCTACTATCAATGTAAATTTCAAGCCTATCTGCAATATGTGGGCACTGATGACATCTACCGCACTTGTATGTCCCCTTCTCCTATGTATACCCTCTTTTCTTTTTCTTATTTCTTTTCGGGTATATTTCCTATGTTAGGTGGATTTTTGAATACTATCTTGGGTCTCATTTTGGTTATCTCATCAATATCCGTTATAGAACTAAATTTATTCCATTCCTTTCTAAAAATGTCACATAATTTCTTATTGGAATTGTTATATTCCAACACTAAACTTCTCTTGTAGTTCACATGATTACTCTCTTGATTATTACCTTCTACAGGTGGCTCTGTATCCATTTTAATGTCATTGCCCTGCCCAATATGGGCTTGAATCTGTCCAGCCTTCCATCCTCGACTTCTTTTCTTAATTTCCTTATAAATTCTTCTGGATAACCACGTTCCCTGAACATTTTGTGTAACAAAGTACATTCTTCCTGAAAATCTATGTCATTGGAAGTCATACGGGAACCTCGTACAAATTGTCCTTTGATTATATTCTTTTTGCTATGGTATGGATGGGCACTGTTGAAATGTAGATAGGAATTTACGTAAGTTTCCTTCCTATACACCTTACTCTCAAATTTACCTATAATGAATATGGAGGAAATTTTCAGAGGTGGGGGGGGGCAAGAAGGCAGGGGAGATTTCAATAGATTCCCTGGACTTGTTGGGTCATTCCAATGATGCTGATGTAACAGTGAATAATATTGTCAAACACACTTATGATAATTTTACTATATATAATTTTAGCACTTTAAAATTAAATCCAAACCACTTTTCATTGTTAAGCAAAGGATTAAAATATATACCCAATAGAAAGGGAGATTTTACACGTACCATACTGGATGTCAAGTTATTTACTAGGAAGATCAATTTAGAAGTAATGGCCTCTAAAATGGGGTTCAAAAAAGATAGAATGACTGACAATAAATTGAAAAAAATCTATATAACCCCCCACCTTTACCCTCAGATCAGGAATTTTGAAAATAATATGGTTAATTTAGTGAGAAACAAACACCAAGGATATTGGGTCCACCATAATTTAAGCAAAGAGGAGAATCAAACATTAATGGAATTGAGCCAAAACGCCTCTCTGAGGGTCATGAAACCAGATAAGGGGGGAGGGGTTGTTATAATGGAACAAATATTATGCGTAATAGCAAAGTGAATACTATCTTAAGGGATGAAACTAAGTATACGGAGGCTTCACATAATGAAATTAATATAGCACATTATAGGATCGATTCCATCCTGCAGGACTTAATGATAGAAAAGTTATTGATGAAACAACTTTGAAATATTTGGAAGTTAAGAAACCAAGGGTGGCCACTATATTTGGCATACCAAAGATACATAAGGATATGCTAAATCCTCCGCTCAGACCTATAGTCACGGCTGAGGGATCTAAAACAGCCCCTTTAGCCAAGTTTATAGATGTCAAGACCAAACATATATGGATTAATAAGAAGTTAATTTTAAAGACTCATGGGACTTCCTAAGTGAAATCAACCAGGATTTGTTTAGAGAGGACATCAGATTCATCACTATAGATGTCATAGATTTATTCGGAAGTATACCACATACAGAGGGCATGGGTCTTTTTGAAGAAGCTGTGTTTGAAGATGTTGATATGAGTCACAATGACAAAATAGCTTGTGTGACTCTTATGGACACAGTGTTAAATACAATTACATTATGTTTGGGGAATTTTATAAACAGAAGACTGGGGTATCTATGGGGCAGCGTGTGCCCCCGTTTGCCAACATAGTACTGTCAAAATGGGAAGAGCAGTTCATTATAAATTGCAAGTACAAAGACCTATGGACATTGTACCACAGGTTTCTGGATGACATTGTCCTTTTTTGGATTGGGAGTGAGGCACAATTTTTGGAATTTATGGATTATATCAACTGTACTACCACATACTTGAGATTTACCTATACTATTAGCACAGAATGTTTGAAGTATCTGGATATTGAATTATACAAAAATATAGGTAAATTTGAGAGTAAGGTGTATAGGAAGGAAACTTACGTAAATTCCTATCTACATTTCAACAGTGCCCATCCATACCATAGCAAAAAGAATATAATCAAAGGACAATTTGTACGAGGTTCCCGTATGACTTCCAATGACATAGATTTTCAGGAAGAATGTACTTTGTTACACAAAATGTTCAGGGAACGTGGTTATCCAGAAGAATTTATAAGGAAATTAAGAAAAGAAGTCGAGGATGGAAGGCTGGACAGATTCAAGCCCATATTGGGCAGGGGCAATGACATTAAAATGGATACAGAGCCACCTGTAGAAGGTAATAATCAAGAGAGTAATCATGTGAACTACAAGAGAAGTTTAGTGTTGGAATATAACAATTCCAATAAGAAATTATGTGACATTTTTAGAAAGGAATGGAATAAATTTAGTTCTATAACGGATATTGATGAGATAACCAAAATGAGACCCAAGATAGTATTCAAAAATCCACCTAACATAGGAAATATACTCGAAAGAAATAAGAAAAAAGAAAAAGAGGGTATACATAGGAGAAGGGGGACATACAAGTGCGGTAGATGTCATCAGTGCCCACATATTGCAGATAGGTCGGAAATTTACATTGATAGTAGGAAAAAAAGAATTACAAGCAAGGACCATTATAATTGTGAAAGCAGGGGAGTAGTGTATATAGCCACTTGTCTAATTTGCCAATCTTTTTATGTAGGAAAGACCGAGAGATGCCTGAAACGTAGAATTTACGAACATCATTACGACATCTCCAGGGCTAAAGCTACCAATGCACTATACAAACACAGTATTGAATGCACTGGAGCCAAATTTGTATTTTTTGTGTTGGACCAGGTTAAACCTGATAGTAGGGGAGGATTATGGGAAGAAATACTAGAAAATAGAGAATTATGGTGGCAGGTTTTTCTGGATTCCAACAATAGCCCAGGTATAAATGAGTTTTAACTATAACTCCCTTTTAAAACTAAGGGCAAATAAACTATAATGTAATTCTAACTGTGGACACTTGAGGGCATACTAACACTAACACTGAGGATTTATTGCCTTCACTATGGGTATATATATATATATATAACATATATATATTCTCTATAACAAAAGTGGTTATAAATAATATATTTTTACAACTTATTTTATGTGATTATATGAATTTGTTGTAAGTATTTATTTAGTAACAGTTTTTAAAAACAACTTTGGTTTTTAATATAGGAGTTTTTAACAATGCATGTTGCACTTTATGATAAACTCATGAATATTCATGAATTATACGAAGCACTGAATTAATAGGTGTGTTTGAAATGAAATTTAACCAATCCAGCAGTTTTTAATCACTTCCATGGAGTATTTAAATGTGTTCATGGGGTATTTGTGTTGTCTGAAGAAGTCTTTGGTGACTAAACAGTTTGTCAAATGTAATAAAGAGCGTTCATTTAATTCGAGGTTTGCTGCTATTTTGTTCAACAATTTACTGCTATCTGGAGGAGATCCTGCTGCTAACGTAATACCTTTTCAAGTTACCGGTTTTTGTGGAATAGTGTGAATACTCATAAGCGGACCTGGGCACTTATTTTGCTATTATTGGTTGGTTTTGAGTGCCTACACCTTGTTTTGGTTTTGGTTCGAGTCAGGAAGGACCGCTTTATCTGTACACCGGAACCGGAGGTATGAGTACAACAGGGCAGGAGGAATCGGGCCAAACACGTAGACTAATTGGCCAGTTAACAGAGTTAATAGATCTGTTAACTCCTCTTTGCACTCATTTTATTCTTGGCAGCAAAAGAAATACCGATACAACCGAGGATTCTGAGGAGCACGACGCTCACAGGGGGAAGCGGAAGAGACAGCTTATTGGCGACGACATCGGAGCCGGCGTTCTTCTAGATGGGACTCAATTCAACCCATTCAATACCCCTGTTATGTTGCAAGATACTGCAAATGGTGATGAACTAAACAATTGTCAAGGAAAGGACAAGGGCGCTATCCCTAAAAGAAATGCAAACAACAATGCTAGTTTGCAAGGTACTGTAAACCCTAAAGTTATTTATACAAACAAAACTACGGAGGAATGGCTTAAAAGGGACATTCAGTTTCATGTCAATAAACAGAGTGTCAATAATCAAAATAATGTTGATAATGATACATATGCCATGAAATTAGTTAAATTAGATAAAATGCTTATGAAATATAGAACGCTAAGCATTGAAAATGCATATTTACAGGAATGTCTGGAAAAGGGAATTGTCCCTAAAGGTTTAAGAGTTTACAAATTTCCGAACAATGTGCATATTGGGACTCATTTCCATGAAAGTTTACTTAAAGTTTTTAATGATTGTGGGTTGGAAGTTATTAAACTCATAATTGAAGAGAATAATAATATTCAAAAGGAATTAGGGACAGAAATTGCTAGCCTAGACTTATGCATTACTACTGATTTAGTTCATAACATTAAGGAAGAAAATGACAAATATTTTGCCATGAGAAGGAATATTGATTTTAAATGTGAAGAAGTGATACAGAGAAAAATGGGGAAGTTACAAAGGGATATCAGGGAATATGAAACCCATACAAGTTATCCAAAGCCCAATAATCAGTTTAATTACAATATACGTAATGGGTCTAAGAAACATTACAGAAGAAATGCACCATATAATAACAAACATAAGTTCTATGATGAAAATGAATGTTTTATAACGGATTATGAAGTTGATTTCCCTCCCTTAGACAATAGGGGACATGTACAGGAAAACTATAATGAATATGGAGGAAATTTTCAGAGGTGGGGGGGGGCAAGAAGGCAGGGGAGATTTCAATAGATTCCCTGGACTTGTTGGGTCATTCCAATGATGCTGATGTAACAGTGAATAATATTGTCAAACACACTTATGATAATTTTACTATATATAATTTTAGCACTTTAAAATTAAATCCAAACCACTTTTCATTGTTAAGCAAAGGATTAAAATATATACCCAATAGAAAGGGAGATTTTACACGTACCATACTGGATGTCAAGTTATTTACTAGGAAGATCAATTTAGAAGTAATGGCCTCTAAAATGGGGTTCAAAAAAGATAGAATGACTGACAATAAATTGAAGAGAAAATCTATATACAACCCACCCCTTTACCCTCAGATCAGGAATTTTGAAAATAATATGGTTAATTTAGTGAGAAACAAACACCAAGGATATTGGGTCCACCATAATTTAAGCAAAGAGGAGAATCAAACATTAATGGAATTGAGCCAAAACGCCTCTCTGAGGGTCATGAAACCAGATAAGGGGGGAGGGGTTGTTATAATGGAACAAATATTGTACGATAGCAAAATGAATACTATCTTAAGGGATGAAACTAAGTATACGGAGGCTTCACATAATGAAATTAATATAGCACATTATAGGATCGATTCCATCCTGCAGGACTTAATGATAGAAAAAGTTATTGATGAAACAACTTTGAAATATTTGGAAGTTAAGAAACCAAGGGTGGCCACTATATTTGGCATACCAAAGATACATAAGGATATGCTAAATCCTCCCCTCAGACCTATAGTCACGGCTGAGGGATCTAAAACAGCCCCTTTAGCCAAGTTTATAGATGTCAAGACCAAACATATATGGATTAATAAGAAGTTAATTTTAAAAGACTCATGGGACTTCCTAAGTGAAATCAACCAGGATTTGTTTAGAGAGGACATCAGATTCATCACTATAGATGTCATAGATTTATTCGGAAGTATACCACATACAGAGGGCATGGGTCTTTTTGAAGAAGCTGTGTTTGAAGATGTTGATATGAGTCACAATGACAAAATAGCTTGTGTGACTCTTATGGACACAGTGTTAAAATACAATTACATTATGTTTGGGGGGGAATTTTATAAACAGAAGACTGGGGTATCTATGGGGGCAGCGTGCCAACATAGTACTGTCAAAATGGGAAGAGCAGTTCATTATAAATTGCAAGTACAAAGACCTATGGACATTGTACCACAGGTTTCTGGATGACATTGTCCTTTTTTGGATTGGGAGTGAGGCACAATTTTTGGAATTTATGGATTATATCAACTGTACTACCACATACTTGAGATTTACCTATACTATTAGCACAGAATGTTTGAAGTATCTGGATATTGAATTATACAAAAATATAGGTAAATTTGAGAGTAAGGTGTATAGGAAGGAAACTTACGTAAATTCCTATCTACATTTCAACAGTGCCCATCCATACCATAGCAAAAAGAATATAATCAAAGGACAATTTGTACGAGGTTCCTATGACTTCCAATGACATAGATTTTCAGGAAGAATGTACTTTGTTACACAAAATGTTCAGGGAACGTGGTTATCCAGAAGAATTTATAAGGAAATTAAGAAAAGAAGTCGAGGATGGAAGGCTGGACAGATTCAAGCCCATATTGGGCAGGGGCAATGACATTAAAATGGATACAGAGCCACCTGTAGAAGGTAATAATCAAGAGAGTAATCATGTGAACTACAAGAGAAGTTTAGTGTTGGAATATAACAATTCCAATAAGAAATTATGTGACATTTTTAGAAAGGAATGGAATAAATTTAGTTCTATAACGGATATTGATGAGATAACCAAAATGAGACCCAAGATAGTATTCAAAATCCACCTAACATAGGAAATATACTCGAAAGAAATAAGAAAAAGAAAAAGAGGGTATACATAGGAGAAGGGGACATACAAGTGTAGATGTCATCAGTGCCCACATATTGCAGATAGGTCGGAAATTTACATTGATAGTAGGAAAAAAAGAATTACAAGCAAGGACCATTATAATTGTGAAAGCAGGGGAGTAGTGTATATAGCCACTTGTCTAATTTGCCAATCTTTTTATGTAGGAAAGACCGAGAGATGCCTGAAACGTAGAATTTACGAACATCATTACGACATCTCCAGGGCTAAAGCTACCAATGCACTATACAAACACAGTATTGAATGCACTGGAGCCAAATTTGTATTTTTTGTGTTGGACCAGGTTAAACCTGATAGTAGGGGAGGATTATGGGAAGAAATACTAGAAAATAGAGAATTATGGTGGCAGGTTTTTCTGGATTCCAACAATAGCCCAGGTATAAATGAGTTTTTAACTATAACTCCCCTTTTAAAACTAAGGGCAAATAAACTATAATGTAATTCTAACTGTGGACACTTGAGGGCATACTAACACTAACACTGAGGATTTATTGCCTTCACTATGGGTATATATATATATATATATATATATATATATATTTTCTATAACAAAAGTGGTTATAAATAATATATTTTTACAACTAATTTTATGTGATTATATGAATTTGTTGTAAGTATTTATTTAGTAACAGTTTTTAAAACAACTTTGGTTTTTAATATAGGAGTTTTTAACAATGCATGTTGCACTTTATGATAAACTCATGAATATTCATGAATTATACGAAGCACTGAATTAATAGGTGTGTTTGAAATGAAATTTAACCAATCCAGCAGTTTTTAATCACTTCCATGGAGTATTTAAATGTGTTCATGGGGTATTTGTGTTGTCTGAAGAAGTCTTTGGTGACGAAAACGCAGTTTGTCAAATGTAATAAAGAGCGTTCATTTAATTCGAGGTTTGCTGCTATTTTGTTCAACAATTTACTGCTATCTGGAGGAGATCCTGCTGCTAACGTAATACCTTTTCAAGTTACCGGTTTTTGTGGAATAGTGTGAATACTCATAAGCGGACCTGGGCACTTATTTTGCTATTATTGGTTGGTTTTGAGTGCCTACACCTTGTTTTGGTTTATATTCTAGAAGATGCTACCAGGAGTTCTGTACATACTTTCACCAAGTATTATCATTTACCAATTTTCTCTAAATCCAGAGCTGGCTTTGCCGCTGCTGTCTTGCAGGGCCTTATAGCTGGCCCTAATGCTGTATAAACTCCTCCTCCCAACCATAGCATTGGGAATCTACCCAAATGTAATGACTGCAACAGTGAAACATGAAGAACATAGTACAGTTGTGTACACTTACCATAAATGTAGATGTTTGAGTGTATTCACTGTTGCGGTCCTGGTTACCCTCCAGCCCCCTACTTTTCTATGGATATACCTCTACTTTCTTTTACTATGCTTAAAAGTCTTTTTGGTGTATTTGCTTTTGGTTGGAGGTGTATTTTTGAGTTTTTAATTTTATTTACTCTCTATTAGGGGGGCACCTGACATCTGGGGCAAGAAAAACTGATGTAATGGTGCCGGATGCATGTTTTATACCTCTGACGACCTGACGTCATGGAAAAAGGGACAGCAACTGACGCAGGACCTAAGACTTTGTTAATCAGGCCAACTGAGGGCAACCTGCCAGCAGATTACCCAAATGTAATGACTGCAACAATGAATACACTCGAACATCTACATTTATGGTAAGTGTACACAACTGTATTTTGTGGCATATGTCTTAAACCTCAGGACAAGGCTCAGGGAACTCATGGGCTTGTCCCAAGAGAACCTGGCAGAAGTCCTTCTCATTTCTGTCAGACATAAGCTGCAGGCAGCTTGGGAGGGACCCTTCAAAGTGATAAAGAAGGTCAGTGATGTTAACTACATAGTAGAACTGCTAATTAGGAGGCAGGGGCAAAAACTGTATCATGTTAACATGATGAAACCTTACCTTAATAGAGAGAGGCCCTGGTGCTAAGTATTTGCAGTACAAGGCAGGAGGAGTCTGAGAATGATCTATAGCTACAGGGAGCCAGCCAGCCAAGTTCCAAATTAGTATGGTGGAGCCCAAGCTTGTAGGCATATGATAGGACAGTGCAGCACTGTACTGGGGTCAGCAATGCTAAGGCAGCTGGAATCTCAAGACAGGATATGGGGTAGTGTCTTCCCAGATAGGCTCACTCTCTCAAGCAATGTTTCTCAAGGGTCACTTGAAAAACTAGCTTGAGTTTTCAAGTGGGGGGAGAAATGTCACAAAAAGAAATATTGTCAGCCAAGCTATATAGAACTTTGTTAATAATTATATGTCATTTGTGAATAATAATATGATATATATATATATATAAGTGTGACAGTGGGAGATATTGCCAGCACAGCTTTCTGGAATTTTGTAAATGGTCATGTGTCATTTGTGAATAACAACATGATTCATATGCTTATGTTGTAACTGTATTAGAGCTGTATGTCATATTGTACAAACATGTGCGGAAGAGATATTTTGAAAGATACTGAGCAGAAATGCATATACACTATTGTAACTGTTTAGATATATATGTATTTTAACAATGGGGATTGAAGCACAAGAAATTAACTTCAGAAGAATAGCTGAAAACTTAAATTACTTTATAACCATTTAATAAAAGAGATATTAACTTTCAGTTTCAGTGCAACATGAGACAAAGTCTAGAACTAGAAGTTTTTTGTATTGTCTTTAAATGTGGAGGAATGTAAATTATTTTACGACTTCTACCATTTGCCAAAAGATCTAAGGTCTATGTGTTTTCACAGGTAGATGCTAAGATCAATGGTTCTGAGCCTGGGAACTGATAGTCAGATGACAAGAAGTGATGTCATGCTGCCAGCTAACCCAGCAGTAATACTTCAAATATTAAGAACTCTCTTGAGAGAGAGACTGTGCATTTTGTCTTAGACCTGACAGCATCAACTGGAAAACAGACTCACCACATCTGCGTTGCCTTGTTTTGTAAGTAAGTTAACTAGGGTACAGTAATTTCTCTTAGATTTAGACAGGAATATAGCAGGTTTTCTGTATTTGTTTGAGACTTTCCTGCAATGTTGTTTTATGTATTTCCTGTGATTTTGAACTCTGATGTAACTGTGATTATTTAATGAGCATTTTCTTGTTCTTTTTTTATTTATTATTAAATATATTAAACAGTTTATTGCGGCTGATATTTGTGAAACGTTATGTAAGCTCTGAGAGTATTTGTATATTTAAAAAATGAAATAACTGTAATCTTCTCAAGACATTAATGTTAGCGCTTTCATCAAAAATAATGCTTAGAATTCTTCAGACATCCCTCTCCCAGAATGCTATAGTTTTTATACATTCATTAATTAAACAAGAAGGGACTCATAGAACAAACACTGAAGATTTATGTGTATGACAACTTCAGTGTTTGTTCTATGAGTCCCTTCTTAGTTGGACTTATTCAGTTTAAAACATTTACATACTTGATTGTTTAATTAAATCAGTGATTACTTAATTAATGTATAAAAACTATAGAATTCTGGGAGAGGGATGTCTGAAGAAGTCTAAGCATTATTTTAGACATAAGCGCTAACATTAAAGTCTTGAGAAGATTACAGCTACTTCGCTTTTTGTGTTTACAAATATTTGTATATTTATTTGGTGACCCTGTGTGGGCCACTCCTAATGGCCTTGCTCTTGGTCAAACTACCATTTGGATTTATAGTAACATTACACAGAAAGATTGTACACTCTTTGTTGGGGGCCTTAAAGTACCTGATAAAGGGTTTGCTGGTGGCAGTGATAACTACCTTATAGTCTGTACAAAAGGTGGCATAGCTGGTGAACCTGTGCCAGCCTTTCCCAGCTGTGTGTGTGTGTGTTTATGTATAAATCAAATCTCAGAGAGTGTGTGTGTGTGTGTCAGCTACTTTGGCAGGGACACGAAGCAGTGGTTGGACAGGGAGGTTGCTGGAAGTCTTCTCTTGGCCACTCAGCTGGGATCTCAACCCTATAGCTGTGCCAGTGGGGAGTCTTATTGGGGATCTGGAGAAAGAGGGAGAAACCAGCCCCAGACTGACTGTGGTCTCTGTGTGCTCTTAAGGGAAATTGCACTTTATGGTGTGTGTACTTGTTATTCTCCCAGTGTGTACATCTCCCACAGTTGCCAGTGGTGAGGATTGAGGCTCCTTGATTACTGGGCCAGTGGTGGGGTGTCACAGTCTCATTTAAAAAAAGGTGGGAATTAATTTATGTAATATTGCTTAGGTTATATGATACATAGCAATATATGTGAAATATAATGTTTGTTATGTTAATATAGTTTGCTTACTTTTATATGAATGTAAATTTGCCTTTGTCACAAGTGATAATTCAGTAAAAGCGTTAAAAAAAAAGAAAGAATAATGAATAAAACTAAAAGTAATGGGGGAACGATGGCCAAAATCTGGGACATTTTTAATATTGCTCTAATTCACATAAAAAGTAGAAAAAAAGCAATTTTTTCCTCAGCATACATTTTTAAACAGTAAGAAATATGATACTGTAATAACCAACATTACTGACTGAGTTCAATCCTCAGTAATTTTCCATTAAATAAAAACATATTGTGAGGGAAGGGAAAAATATGATGCAAAATAATGGACATTCTCCAAAGTCAGGGGCGGTTGAGCAGTGCACAGTAGATACATAGTAGTCAGAGGAGAGCTCATGGTCTACAAGAGTACCCAGGTCCCTAATAACTTTGTCCATTTAAGGGACATGTACCATCAATGTGGTAGGTCCATCTGGCTCATGTACCCCAAAAGACATTACATTTCTTGACATTTTGTTTGTATGTGTTAGGCCCTCTTGGCGTCCACTGGAAAGTTGATAATAGCTCTACATTTGCAGTCATCTGAAAACATGCTCAGCCACAGACCCATGACATCAGCTCTGATGTCAGAGAAGTTAGTTCTGAGCAAAAGCAACCACAGAACAGATCTGTGGAGGGGAGGCCCCACTAGTGATGAGCCTTTGAGATGAAAACATGCTCCTTCTGCTGATAAACTGGGTTCAGTTACTGAGACAGTTTGGTATCCAGCAGGTTAGATAAGGGTTTGAATTTAGTTTGATTAGTTTTTCTATAATGGAATGTGAAATGGTTTCCAAAACTTTTACCAAATTGAGGTAAGCTATGTGCACTGATTTACCTTAATCAGGGTGTATGTGACTTTTCCAAAGACATCTACTAAGTTTAGAAGGCAAAAATCTAACTTTGATCTACCAAAACTGGTTTAGATCTAGGAAATATGGGCTGCCAGTGTCATTGTTTATAAATTCCATAATGATGCTCTTCACGGTCTTGCAAATAAGACTGGTTAGGCTTATTGGTCTATAGTTACATGGATAACTGAAGGGTCCACGCTTGTGGGGTGGGATGACTAAAGCTGTTCTCTGTATGTCTGACACAAAGACAGTTGAGAGGCTGAGGGTGAACTGTTTCAGTAGTGAGTGGGTAAGGCTCTCCATGAAGCTGAGAGGAAAGTAGCCAGACACATTGTCTGGACCTACAAAACTACTTTTCTTGACCTTGGAGACTGCCATCAAAAAATGCTCTGACATGATGTGGGGAGTTTGCAGATATGCTGTTAGTATGAGGGAAATTCAGGGAAGGGAAGGTGTGATTTTTTGAGCTGACTTATCTGATAGTATGTTGACTGTGATCAAAGAATATGTTCTTGCTGTTTGTCAGTTTGTTGCAGTGCAGGGTATTGTTTCTAACGTTTCTAACACAGTTGAAAAAGTCTTTATTTTATTTTATTTTATTTATCATTTGTTGACCAGGTTAATCTCCCTAGGTTTCAGGTGGGGAACCAAGGTGGCATTTATACTACTAGGGAAAATTTGGCCAGCAGATCGTAGAACTTCCCCTGTTTTTTTCAGTAGGTGCCGTGGGATATTTTGCATCCAGCTGAGCTACCACCAGCTCAAGCAGATGGGGCCTCTGTTTAACATCTCATCTGAAGGATGGCATGTGCAGGAGTGCAGCCACCCCCCTTATGCTGCACTGCAGTTTTAGCACTCAATTTACATGGTGTGATGATGGAACCCACAGCTTTCTGCACCAAAGGTAAGTGTGCTACCTGTTGTGCCACTGATATTGCTGTTTGTGGCAGTGTCAAATTTTAGTTGATAGTTATCCAAGAGGACTTGATTTTGCTAATATATTCCTTGTTTAGCCTCTTGGGTTCACTTTTGGAGGTTGAGGTGTTAAGTTTATTGCTTAGGACAATGAGTTGCTTCTTTTTGCGATGTAGTTTAATGCGTCGATTATTGGATTAGTTCCTAAACTTATCATTATATTTGTGTGGGATGGGGACCAATGCTTCACTGAGCTATAACTAGAAACTGTTGATGCATGCTACTGGGTTATTGAGGGGTGAGATGGAGGTGTCTATCACATCAGGTCATCGGCTACCTGCAAGAGATTTGCCTTTGAGTAATCTCTAAAGACAAGGTGGTTTTAGAGTAGATTTGTTTTCGCCCTTTTCAGGCATAGCAAGGTCATGTTTATGAGGACTAGAGCCAATATTTTGAGTCCCTAGTTGGAAGTGAATAAATCATTTTAATAAGTCTGTATTTATGAACTCTAGGAAGAGTGCATACCTATTTATAGTAATGTTGTTTTCTCAGTTTAAGGATGAATAGTTGAAATGTCCTAGGAAAACAGTGATTAGTTCAATGGAGTGGGATTCTAGCATATTTGTGTGCCTCACAGGTTATGGGTGATATAGAATGGGTTTTGTTGCTGGCTGGGATAAAGTAAGGCTTTTTATGGTGTTAAATAGGATATGGATGAGCGATCATTGCCCTACTTTGAGTGTTGATGTTATCAGACTTCTTAGCAGTATGAGCTACTTACAACACAGTCATTTCTAGAGATGGGTCTGAATGAATGAAACTTGGTATGGTAGAGGTGTTATAACCACATTGCAAGCATGTCTCAGTAACAATGCTAGTATCAATATGTTATTGGTCAGGAAGGCATGGAGTGAGTGCAGTGTCTTATTTAGGCATCTATCTTTGAACAGCACCATTTTGAACAGTCTTGGGTTTGTCTGACTATTTTAACAGACAATAAAGACTGAGACCTTACCTAAAAAAGGCACTTTGGGCATGGTGAAAGTTCTGGATAATATACAAAACCCATTGAGGAGAAAAAAGATGTGGGCCATCCCTGGTGAAACAAGTAGGACTGTCAGTTACTTCCTCCCATGGTGATAGATACTGAACCCCCTTAGAAGGATACCAATAACTAAACCAGTTTTTGAAGTTAATTATCTTTTATTTGTATTGCAGTATTATTTTTGCTGAAGTTAGGTTGCTGCTCAAGCCTTTTCCGTACCAGTTTCATATTAGCCTCTGTCATGTATTTAAAGAACTTCATATGATCTAATTGTGTGTGTCTCATGTCAATCATCCATGTGATGTGTACCTGAAGTGAATGGTTTGAGGGCTCACGTGACATACCAAATTCCAGCACCCAACAGACATCTGACTGCTACCCTTTCCTTGCTTATTCTAGTGAGTGATGAATCTGCATATGTCACTGTGGAGTGACCTTTGAATTGGATGTTACAAATGTATTGGCTTGGCTAGGTTGCTTTAAAGATTTGACCTGTCAGCTGAGCAACCCTTTCTTATGCCTCTAGTATTTGCTGGCACTTTAATTACAGTTGGTTTGTATGCTGCTAGGGAGCTTTTTTTTGCCCATCCTATATTTCAGAGGCTTTTGCCATTTAGGTAGAGATTTTTTGAATATCTCAACTTCGGAAGATGTGTTAACGTTCTGTCTGCTGTCAATATGTTTAGATGAGAAGCTGGCCACTAGAGATAGTAAGTACTTTCACCTCTCTCATGCAGATTTAGCTGGTGAAGGTGCAAATGAATGTCCATAGGCATGATGCAATTGTTATACTACCCCAGGCTGCACGGTGCTCTCAGGCTGGTAACAGGTGGTGCAGGAGAATCTGATCTTATAGTTTCCAGGATCTGGCTTGGGCATATACATCTGATAATAGTACCATTAATATAGGAGTTTTTTCTTATTACCCTAGTACCTCAGTGAAGTTACAAATCAATTACCCTATGTTTTGTCAAGGTAGCACACTACAGTACAGTACAGTAGAGGTATAACCACAACAGTGGGGTACATAACATTTAACATGTACAGTAAAGGTATTACCCACAACAGGGGGTACGTAACATTTATTATGTATAGTAAAGGTATAAACCACAACAGCGGGGTACATAACATTTACCATGTATAGTAAAGGTATAACCACAACAGCAGGGTACATAACATTTAACATACATAGTAAAGGTATAACCACTACAGCGGGGTACGTAATGTTTAACATGCATAGTAAAGGTAAAACCACTACAGCAGGGTACATAACGTTTAAAATGTATAGTAAAGGTATAACCACTACAGCAGGGTACATAACATTTAACATGTATAGTAGAGGCATAATCACAACAGTGGGATACATAACATATATAGCAGAGGTATAGCCACAACAGTGGGGTACATAATGTTTAACATGTATAGTAAAGGTATAACCACTACAGCAGGATACATAACATTTAACATGTATAGTAGAGGTATAACTACAACAGTGGGATACATAACATGTATAGCAGGGATATAACCACCACAGTGGGGTACATAATATTTACCATGTATAGTAAAGGCACTGCGGTGGTGGTGCTGTGGTAGTGTTGTCGCCTCACAGTAAGACATTGTCCTGTTCGATTCTCAGCTAGAGTGCCTTCTGTGTGGAAACATGCGTGAATGGGCGTACCTTTGTTGAAGGTTGTGCGTCAGGGCCGGCAACTCGGCATGTAAAAATCTACTGCCAATCATTAGCAGACCGGAGTTCTGCTGTGGCAACCCCTAACCGGGAAAAGCCGAAAGACACAACAAAAAAGTAAAGGTATAACCACAACAGCAGGGTACATAATGTTTAACATGTATAACCACTACAGCGGGGTATGTAAGGTTTAACATGTATCGTAAAGGTGTAACCACAACAGTGAGGTACATAATGTTTAACGTGTATAGTAGAGATATAACCACAACTGCAGGGTACATAACATTTAACATATATAGTAAAGGTATAACCACTACAGCGGGGTAAATAACATTTAACATGTATAGTAAAAGTGTAACCACTGCAGCAGGGTACATAACATTTAACATGTATAGTAAAGGTATAACCACAACAGCGGAGTACGTAACATTTACCATGTATAGTAAAGGTATTACCACTGCAGCGGGGTACATAACATTTAACATGTATAGTAGAGGTATGACCTCAACAGTGGGATACATAACATGTATAGCAGAGGTATATCCACAACAGCAGGGTACATAACGTTTAACTGTGTAGTAGAAGTATAACCACAACAGCGGGGTACATACCGTTTAACATGTGTAGTAGAGGTGTAACCACAACAGTGGGGTACATAATGTTTAACATGTATAGTAAAGGTATAACCACAGCAGCGTGGTACATAATGTTTAACTTGTATAGCAGAAGTATAACCATGATAGCTTAGCTAGTGCAGTAGTGAATCAACAGTATGGCTAGGCTGCTACAATAGGCAGTGCAACAATAAATCTACAGTCTGGCTTAGTTGTCACAGCACACTATCTATATAAATATTTCAGATTGGTAGCCATAACAGCACAGGAATACAAATTCAGCGAAGCAGTAACATGAGTCTGCAATATAGAATGAAGCAATTGTGATGAATGAAACCATAATCTGTCATGGTTTCCCCAGCGCAGTAAGTACATAAGTACAGTGAACGCAGTAGTCTGGCTTGGTTTCCACAATGACGGAGAAGTGCAAATACAGTGAAACAATAACAGCAATTGACAAATGCAGTGAAAAAATAACAGCAAGTGCCACAGAATCAGAATATATAAAAGCAATAACTGTAATCTGATTCTGTTACTACAGTAACAGAGAAATGCAAATATAGTGGAGCAATAAGAGCAGTTGGCAAATATTTTGAAACAGTAACAACAGTTGTCACAAGTGCTACAACAACAGAGTGCAAGTGCAAAAGAGTGGAGAAGTAGCCAATAGATGTATCTGAGTGCAGTTTATGATTTAGTACCTGGCCTATAAAAATAACAGCAGTAATACACTAGAAATAATCAGACTATCAGAGTTACAGATCTAAAAAATATCTTATGCTTTAAAAACCATTAAAAGAATATTAATAATAACTCATCTACAAGTGATAAAAGTATAGACAACTTTCTTGATAGTAATATTTAAAATAAGCTATCCAAACCCATTATTAATAACATAGACAAACCCTTTTCCTTTAAAGAATTAAAGGAACACATAAAAAATCTTAAGACAAAAAAGGCACCAGGGCTGGATGGTCTAATTCTGGAATTTTACAAACTCTTACCTGATAGCATCATGAAAATCTTACTCAATGCATTTCAAGAAGTTAAAACTACAGCAAACATCCCTCCGTCATGGAAATACTCTATCATCTCTCCCATCCTAAAACCAAATAGAGAGTCCAACTTTTGCACATCATACAGGCCAATTTCTTTGCTTAACATTGATTACAAGATATTCATGTCTATCTTAACAGACAAATTAAATAATATTATTTCAATATTAATTCATGAAGACCAAAATGGGTTATCGAAAACAGAAAGGTATAAGACAATGAAATTAGATTACTGCCCTTAATCGACTTAGCAAACAAGAACAAATGAGCTTTCTATTTTAAGCCTTGATATAGATAAAGCTTTCGAGTCCCTAAGTTGACCATATCTGTTTAAAGCTCTATAAAAATACAATTTCTCCCCAACGTTTATAGGATTAATTAAAAAACTATATGAAAACTCTGTAGCGTATGTAAAGATTGGATCTTCTCTATCTAGCCCATTTGAAACATTAATAGGTACTAAACAGGGGTGCCCCCTCTCCCTATTACTCTTTGCCCTGGGTATTGAGCTTCTTGTAAATTATGTTAGAAATAATGACAGCATTAAAGGATATAAAGTGTCAGACAAATTATCTCCAAATAATGCAACTGTTTGCTGATGACCTACTAATAACTTCTAATGATATTGAAAATTCAGTAGATCACCTATTACATAATCTAGACTTCTCTGCAAACATCTCTTGCCTAAAATTCAATCACAACAAAACTCAGACACTTCTAGTGAATAAAAATGTTTCTATAACACTTAGATCAAAGAAAGACATAAACTGGGAGGGCACGCATATTAAATATCTAGGTATCATTATTGGGTACTTACGTATTATCGCAACCAGATTTTCGTGGTTGTGGTAATACGTTTGTTGGCCCAAAAACAGATTGTGGGACTAAACGTAAGACAGAGTTTGATGTTTTCTTTGGGTAAAACGTAGTTTGTCCCAAATTAGTAGCGTAAATTAATGCAGAAATATGAAACTTGCTTTGCATACATCAAAATTGGTTGCACTGCTGTCTTAGTGCAGAAGTGAATTGAGGACGCATGGGAAATGTTCGTTCGTTTTTACTGCATGATGAATTACTACGAAATTAAATACTAAACTTTTTCCTGAGAATAAGAAATCTGGAGTAACACATTTTTTTGGTAAATAACTAGTTTTATTTGACATACTGTAGGAAATAATTGAAGTTAAAGGTAATAGCAATTTGGGAGGGATAGCAGTTATTGTTGCAATATTTTTTGGATGTTTTGCATAGTATTCATGTGGATGTCTTCCGGATGTTTTGAGCAACATATTTGTAAATATTTTCTCGCTGATTAAGGAAGCATACTTGTAGATTCACTTGTAGATGGTTCACTTGCTGGGTTACACTTTTTGTATGAAGAGAAATTGTCTGCTGTTGCTGTCAAGATTGCATCAAATAAGTCTTTCTTTAGTGCAAGCTGTGTTTCACGTCAGATATTTTCAATTAGGTAGGAGTCCAAATGGTGTTTTGCAGTGCCTCTCTGCTTTTTGTTTCTTCACTTAACAGATCCCCACATTCTCTCTATGTGTTGTGTATGCACTCCTGTGTTTGGATCTACAAAGTTGTAGCTATGGTTTACTTTTTCATGAGTGAAACCAGCTTCTTCTAGTTGTTGAGTTTGATATGCCCGCCATGAATCTGCATAAATAGTAGTGCCCTGTTTAATGTATTCTTTGATTTTATTAAATAATGTTGCGGCTGTTCTATCAGGGAATTTTACAAGAAAAGTCTCTCTTGTCTCCCTACATATCCCTCCAAATACCCACTGTTGAGGGAGAATACGGCCAGCATTACTTTTACGTCTAGTAAAAAGAGTCTCGTCTATTTCCACAATACACCCTGGCCCTCCGATTTCTTTCTTGTCCTTTTTCTCCATTTCTAAGACACAGACATCATGTAAATAGTTACTCCAGTCTATGACTGTCTTGTCAGCCATGTCCAGTTCTTCCTGACAGAAACTTATAGATGTCATCCGTTTTGCCCAACAATAAATGAAGCGGACAGCGGTGGTAAAATTAATTCTACTTCCTTCAAAGAAATTACTCACCCAAACTCCTGTGTGTTGGTAACATTTTTCTGTATTGCATTTCCAAAAAATCTGCTTCCCATAGTATAATGTCATTGAATGTCCGGAACAGCATTCTTTACTTGTTGATATAATGCCATATTGCTGGAAAAATGCTATTGACTCCTTTTCTGTCTTAGGTAGATCCCACAAATGAATTGTATTTATAAAGGGTTTTTTTGGGGTTATTTCACTACCACTGAATATCTGCATAGATCGTCTTTACTAATCTGAAGTATAACTTTGACAACATTTACAGACTTACAGCTGGGGATATGGAACGTGTATTACACATAGCTGCTGTATAAAATGTATTTACAGTGACAATATGTCGGAAAACAGCATAGCTTGAAACAAGCACTCATTCTTTTAAATTTACAATGTTTTTGCTACCTAAACAATGTATGTTAAGTTGTCTATCTCGCCTTCATTCTTGCTGGATGGGTTTGGAGCCGACCTCGGCTCCGACTCGGCCACTCTAAAAGCTCGAGAGTTGGTTCCACCGGCTCGAGGCTCCCCTTATATCCCACAATGCTAGGCGGTATTACCTCAGATCTCGTTTTGCCGCTACAGCGATCGAGGTGTGTTGTTTCTACCGGCTTCAGGTCAGTTCATATAGATTAGTCTATAGTTAATTTAAACCCTTTAATTTAGTTTTTTATAGTTAATTCTCTTAATTGAGTGGATTTTGACCCTTTCCTACCTGTTTATCCACCCTTTTTTCCTCAAGAACTTATTAGTTCTTCCCTCAGGCCTTCGGGCCCTTCCATCCCCTTATTAGTGGAATGTATGTGTTTGTAGGGATTTAAAAAAAAAAAAAAAAAAAAAAACTAACTATTTTTAGTAGTTTAATTTTAGTTAACCTTAGTGGACAGTGTAATCGGTGTGTTTGTGTTGTGTGGTGGTTACACTTTTTTCCTTGAAAATGTCTAAGGATTCAAAGGTCTCAGGCTTCAAGAAGTGTGACTCGTGCTGTCAGAAAATGTCTCTGACAGACGGTCACACTTCTTGTGTGTTCTGCCTGGGACCTTTACACCTGCAGGACTCTTGTGCTGTATGCCATGGCTTCAGCCCTAGAGTCCTGCAGGAAAGAAAAAACAAGCTCATCTTAAGAGGCTTGCTTAAGCCTGAGGGTTCCCCTACTGCTACTTCGGGTAAACCCTCTAAGGCTCCTAGGTTCTCGACTCCAGCTTCTGAGTCGAGGCCTAAGGCTTCGAAGCCTACTACTACATCGGCTCCGGCTGGAGCCGATGAGACTCGAACTGCAACTTCTGTGGTTCCCTCGGCTCCGGCTGGAGCCGAGGCATTGGAAATTTCTGGGTCGGCTCCGATCAGACCATCGGAACCGACATCTATAAAGAGGTCCAGGTCACCGTCCCTTGGCTCCGTTCATTCGGCTCCAGCATCTCCCTTGCTGTCTGAACAGAGCCATAGATCTCACTCCTCTAGATCATCGAGGCTTTCGGATCATGACCTTCAGAGGGTAGTGAGTCGACTTCTTAAGTCCGAGGCACTGGCCCAAATGCTTCAGAGCCCGACTCATCAGTCGATGCTTAACCCTATCCCTCAAAATTTTCCTCCTCCGACTCCTTTGAGCTCGGAGCCGGGGCGTTTCGGAACCGAGACTGTGGTAGCGTCGGAACCGATACAATTGTCTTCGGTTCCGTCGTCGGCTCCGATTTCTTCCTTGGAAGAATCTCGGCGCCGGACTTCCCTCGTCGGCTCCGAGGGGGTGAGTGGCATCGGACCCTTGTCCGACCCCGCTCTCCCTCTCGGCACTTCGGCGCTGGTGAGTTCGGCTCCGACATCGGCCTCGGAGCCATCGCTGTCGGTGCCGAGGGAGGTTCTCAGCTTTTCGGAGCGGGGACCTTTGGCTCTGCCTGACGGGGGTGCCTTCGAGGTCATGCGGAGTGTGTTGGAACCCTGTTCAACTCCACAGTCGGTTTCGTCCGTCCCTCCCTCTTCGGTGCCTCAGGTTATGTCTGCTCACTCCCTCATCCCAGACCGCAGAGAGCCAACTCCTCAAGAATCCCCTGTGGGGATCTCATCCTCTTCCGAGGCCTCTCCTGAATTGGCAGGGGAGCCCCCTAGGAAGAGAAAGTGCAAGAGGAAGCACATAGTCTCACCTGAGTCTGTCACCTCTGACACGGATTTAGAGGATTCCGAGGGTTCCCCCCATTCCCCTTCTGAAGATGTCTCCTTTGCAGACATTCTAGAGATCCTGAAACAGAGGGGAAATTGGCCAGCCCTTAACCCTTCGGAGGATGAATCTGTGTATCTTGAGGTGTTTGGCTCTCGCCCTTCCACCTCCTGGGTGTCCCCCCCCTTTGACCCCCTCATGCAGGTGGTAGCTAAAAAGGCTTGGATGGCTCCTGACTCTGTGGACCCCACCCCCAGGAGACCTTCAAAGTTTATCACAGCACCAGCAGATAAACAATTTCTCACTAAGGGAGTTTCTGTGGATGCTATGGTGGTAGCTGCCGCCACTAAGAAGGAGCTAGCTGATCCTTCGGTGCCTGTCCATCCTCCTAACAAGGAATCTAGGTCTATGGACAGGTACGGGAAGCGGATGTTTTCGTCAGCGACCTTTGCTATGCGTTCGCAGAACTACCTCTGCCATTTCACTCGTCTTCAAAGAGACTTGATCAAGGAAGCGAGTGAGATGTTGAAGGACCCTACAGCTGCGGGTTTTCAGGACAAGATGAACGCTCAGCTGGCTACCCTAAACTCTATAGCTAACTCCTCCATGCGCCTCCTGTCATATGCGGCTGATGGAGCGAGCAGAGCCGCAGGGACAGGTGTGGCCTTACGCCGGCATGCCTGGATGCGGCTATGCAATTTTGCGGACCCCTTTAAAACGTCTTTCACTAATTCCCCGTTTGATGGATCATCCCTTTTTGGTCCTCAAGTGAAAGAAACCCTGACAAGGTGCGAGACAGATGGCAAAACTCTTTCTGCCGTCGGAGTCCGTTTTTCTACTCCTTCTAGACCTTACCCCAAAGGCCAGAAAAGTGGAAAGATGTGGTTCCGCAAACAATCTCAAGGGACTTTGCCTGACGCACAGAGTCGGTTCCCCTCTAGAGGCAGAGGGGGGAACTATAATGGTAGACGTCGCCCTAGAGGCAGGGGGGGTCCGCAGAACCAGGGCAATCGAGAAACCTTTTCCGATAAGCCCTTCCAGCATCCCTGAGGTGTTGCCTGACTGTCCACCTTTGGAGGCAGTCGGGGGAAGATTATCACTGTACCCAGAAGCCTGGCGATCCCTAACTCAAGACAAGTGGGTACAGTCCATCATTTCCGAAGGCTATTCCATTCCGTTCTTTCGCATTCCAAATCAATCAAAAAAATCCCTTCCAGATGTTCCACCCGCTCAAAGGGATCAAGCAGCGTTGGAAATATCAAAGTTGCTTGCAAAAAGAGCCATTCAGCCAGTGCCAGCAGACCAGCAAGGATCCGAATCTACTCCAAGTTCTTTTTGGTTCCAAAGAAAACAGGGGACTGGAGACCCATTTTGGATCTCAGTATCTTGAACAAGTCTGTCAAGAAATCAAGATTTCGGATGGTCACGCTACAATCCATCCTACCCCTATTGGGAAAGGAAAACTGGATGTGCTCTATAGACCTCCAGGATGCGTACTATCATATAAAAATGAACAGACGCTCCAAGAGATTCCTCCGCTTCAGGCTGGGAACCAGTCACTTTCAATTCAGAGCCCTGCCCTTTGGACTCACCACTGCCTCCCGGGTGTTTACCAAATGCATGGCAGTGGTAGCTTCTCACCTGAGACGTCAAGGATTCCAGGTGTTTCCTTACTTAGACGATTGGCTCCTCACAGCTCCTACCAAGCATCTTCTTCTACTTGCCAGAGACTACACCTTTCGCATTTTTCAAAAGTTAGGTATCTCAATAAATTGCGAAAAGTCTGTTTTGTCGCCTTGTCGTGCTATTACCTTCATAGGCGCAAATCTAGACACAGTCAACATGTCTGCGAGGCTCACAGACCAAAGAATAGCAGACATACACAAACTGGTCTCCCTTCTCTTCCACAGCAACAGAGTCAAAGTCAGATTAGTTCTAAAAGTACTAGGGATTATGGCGGCTGCTATCTCTACTTCTATTAGCCAGATTTCACATGAGAATCCTTCAATGGATGCTCTTCACACAATGGTCATACCAACATCTTCCGATGTCCCACACCATTGTAATTACGCAAGCATGCAAGAATCATCTTCTTTGGTGGATTTCTTCCCCCCAGCTCTTCCTAGGAAGACCCTTTGTCCTTCCCCCTCCGGTTGCTACTCTGACAACGGACGCCTCCCTGATCGGGTGGGGGGGGCATTATCAGGGCAGAACAGTCCAGGGCATTTGGCAACCAGTCGAACGCCACTTGCATATAAATGTTCTAGAGATGAGAGCAGTGCTTCTAGCGTTGCAAGCCCTTCAAGACTCTCTTCCCTTGGGAACGATAGCAATTCAGACGGACAACATGTCTGTAGTGTGGTATATCAACAAACAAGGCGGAACCAGGTCCTACCCCCTATGTCAAGAAGCACTCAGACTGTGGCAATGGGCGATTTCTTCTCAGCGGTTTCTGATAGCAACGCACATCCCCGGGAAGTCCAATCTTATCGCGGACAAGTTGAGCAGAGCTATCCTCATGCCTCACGAGTGGTCTCTGAAAGATTCTATCTTGGAGAGAATTTTTCTCAAGTGGGGTTAGCCTTGCTGCGACCTTTTTGCTACTCCCCAAAACAGCAAGTGCAAAGATTATTTCACCCTCTTCCCCTTACCAGGCCAGCCCAGCAGAGACGCTCTAGTCCAAGTTTGGCCCGGGGACTACTGTATGCATTCCCTCCCTTCCCACTAATCTCTCAAGTGATACAGAAAGCTATCGCTCAGAAGGCCTCATTGATCCTCATCGCTCCTTACTGGCCTCAACAGGTTTGGTTCCCCTTTCTACATCAATTTCTGTTGGAGCAACCCTGGCATCTGGACCTAGTTCCAGATCTTTTGATCCATCAGTCGGGTCAGTTACATCGCTCCCTCCCCTCTCTGAACCTCACTGCTTGGTTCCTCCAGTTCCAACCTTAGCCAGGCTTCCTCAAATATCTCACTCTGTTCGAGATATTTTGATAGCTTCCCATAAATCTTCCACTCGGAAGATTTATCTTAGTAAGTGGAAACGTTTCGCCTATTGGGCTCAAGGAAGGGACATAGATCCTTTCTCTGCTCCCATCCGAATAGTCCTTGATTTTCTAGCTGAACTTTTCCATGCAGGTTCATCTCCTTCTACTCTTAAAGTTCAATTGGCAGCTATATCTAACTTTCATGTGGGCATCTCAGATTCTGCCATCATGTCTCTCAAGCTTTGCAAAGCTTTCTTGAAGGGAGTTTTTCTTCTTAGACCTCCTATAAGAAATCCTCCTCCCTCTTGGGACCTTAATTTAGTTCTCACATATTTAATTCTTCCTCCTTTTGAACCTGCAGCTTCCTGTTCAATGAAATTGCTATCCTGGAAGACTCTCTTTCTGGTAGCCATTACTTCAGCTAGAAGGGTCTCAGAGCTTCATGCACTCAGCAGTCGACCACCGTATCTTTTGTTTCATAAGGATAGGGTATCCTTACGGACCAATCCATCCTTTTTACCTAAAGTAGCCTCTGCGGCAAATCTAAATCAAAACATTGACCTCCCTGTGTTTTTTCCTAACTTTTCTAACAGGTCTGAACAAAAATTGCATTGGCTAGATGTCCATCGTCAATTAAGGTATTATTTGGATAGGACCAAACAGATCAGAAAAACTGACCAGTTGTTTGTCTCTTATGCAGAAGGCAGAAAGGGCCTTTCAGTTTCGAAGGTATCACTCTCCAGATGGCTAACATCCCTGATTTCCTTTGTGTATGAAATTAGACACCAAAGTTGCCTAACAAACCAAAGGCCCATTCGACTAGAGCTTTGGCTACTTCTATAGCTTTCCAAGACAGGCTGCCTATTGATACCATTTGTGCAGCAGCTACATGGGCTACTCCTCACACTTTCATTTCTCATTATAAGTTGGATCTAGCTTCTAGACATAGAGCTAATTTTGGTTCCACTGTTCTCAAGAATCTGTTCCGATAGGCCACCCGGGACAAGGTGCTAGGGACGCGGTCCCATCCAGCAAGAATGAAGGCGAGATAGACAACTTAACATATAGAAGTTATGTTCTTACCATAACGTTCCATGTTAGTTGTCTTCTTCTCGCCTTCTTTCTTGCGTCCCACCCTCCTTCCCCCTAGCCTGGACAGACCTAGAGGAGTTTGATTGTGAACTCTCTTTCTTCCACCTCTATTGTATATGTATATGCTATACTTTGCATATATCCCTTCATCAGGTTTCAGGTCACCTTCTTCCTCTCCTTTTATAGAGGTGGTGTTTCCTTTTTCCAGTAATTCTGGATTTATTATTGGCTGGGCCTAGCTTACAAACGAGATCTGAGGTAATACCGCCTAGCATTGTGGGATATAAGGGGAGCCTCGAGTCGGTGGAACCAACTCTCGAGCTTTTAGAGTGGCCGAGTCGGAGCCGAGGTCGGCTCCGAACCCATCCAGCAAGAAAGAAGGCGAGAAGAAGACAACTAACATGGAACGTTATGGTAAGAACATAACTTCTATTTTTAGATGAAGTTGACATCGTCAGTGTGATTTAGCATACATTTGTTTTTAGATTTCCGCATCTGGAAGCAAGCGCTATTATCATGAAAATCTGGTTGCGATAATACGTAAGTACCCATTAATGAATCTAATTATAAAAACTCACATCTAATTACCAACGACTTATAAACTCAATTGCTTGTCTAATTGACAGTTGGAACAGACTCTTCTTCACATTTAAAGACAGACTAACTTTAATCAAAATGATACTGTTACCTCAAATCTTACTCATTGGCCAAGGTCTAATAATTCCCCCACCTGTCAAAATTAAACAAAAAATTAATAACTTATTACTCAACTTCCTTTTTCTTCTCTGGCACACCACAAGCTGGGATGAAGGAGGTATGGGGTTTCCAAATATTGAGTTTTATTTAAACTCCGCATTTATTAACATAGTGTTGCTTTGGAATAATACTTCTTATACATCATACTGGAAATCAATACATGAAACCTTAGTTCTAAATAGTAATAGGACATTGCTTGAACCATATACTCAAATACATACAAACATCTTTATATGGATTTTAAAAATATGCATTCAAAGCGAAAGGTCAAAACTTGCTCTCACACCTCTTATAAGCCAGATATTGCTGTTGTTTAAAAAGCTTATGTTTTCTAATCAATTAATTAAGAATTTATTAATAATTAAGTTTCCTATTGCTTACACAAATGAATGCTTGATATCTTTTGATACTCAGAAAATGTTAGAATTTAAGAAGGGTGACCTATTATATTGGAATCAATTTCTCTTAGCTAATAAAATAATTTCTGCAGACTATTTGATCAGCAGATATAGTTTGCAAAATTGCAATTGGCTGGACATCCAAACTTGTAAGGATTTTATATATACCAAGCTCGTACTCTCATTAGAGGCATACAATAAGAGTAACTTAAAAATCTTGGATTTTATCTCAACAATTATTAATGGCTCACCCAAGAGCTCTTCATACATATCTGTTATTTATAAAATTCTCAGAAATTATTTTAGAAAAGCAGACGTTTCTTTTTGGAATTATTCAACTGAAGTTAATAGACAAGTATTCTCAGAAAAAGATAAAAAAACTTTGTTTACAGTCGGTGAAGTAATCAACATCTTCCCTGTTCTGGCATGTATACACATGGACATTTTTACATAAAAGTTTTCTTCACCCGGCATAGACAAGCAATATGTACAAGAAAGATGAAATGAAGTGCTGGAGATGTGGACACCCTGATGCTGACTGGATGCATATGGTTGTTAATTACAAAATAATTTCCCCATTTTGGTTAGACTTTAAATATCTTTGTAAAGCTCTATGGAATGACAACTGTATAATTTCTGACTCCCTTATCCTTTTCAGTGTTCCTGTTCCTGAAGTCATTCCTAAAACCAAACAGTTTTACCATGGTCTATCCTCTCTATAGCAAGAAAAATTATTACTAACAATTGGAAATCCCGATCTACTCCTGTCTTTAAAGTTGAGTTTATTCATCTTGTGAAATACATTTTTAAGAATGGGATTGCTACTATAAAAGCAAGGACTAACAACACAACTCATCACTTAATTGCTTAGACAAAATCGTCTAATCTGTTAGAGAAATATTAAGTGTTCTCCTATGTATATTGCTTTTTTAGTTGTTATGGACATTGTATATATTTTTTTCTTGTTACTATACTGTTATTGTGTTATAAAATGAATAAAAACATTTTGAAAAAAAGAAAAAAAAAATAGCAGTGATTATGTACAAATCTGTAAAATGTTGATGAGGCTCCATGCACCACTGTGTACAGCCATGATGAGAAGAATGCAGCTGTAGTGACTAGGATTATGACATATGGCTTTATATCAGGTAGGTAAGTGTGCCACCAGAGATGACACCATCCTTGTCTGTGTGTGTGTGTGTGTGTGTATATATATATATATATATATATATGTATGTATCTGTGTGTGTGTGTGTGTGTGTGTGTTTTTTGTTTGAACAGTTGGCTATATGGAGAATAGTCCTGAACAGTTCACAGCTGCACTACACAATGTGCAGTACTTCCCAGTTGCTTTTGGATTCATCAAAATGAGTACTTGTGTTCAGCTGTTTACACAGTCACAACCCAGCAAAGAAGAGCAGTGAAGTCTGCAAATTCATGCCATTTAAACAAATGGCAAGAGCACACAGCCCAATTAAAAAGCATACTACTGCTGTGTAACCAATAGCAGTTGCAACTTGAGCTGTAACCCCTTCTCTCATAGGGAGAGAACTTTCTAAACTAGTTCTGAATGCAAAAAAAAATCATTCCACCAGAAACAATACAGTACTTAGTGGCACTAGCACACAGTAATTTAATGCAAAAATAAGAAGATAGTCACTTCCCTTGTGTTATGGGAAGTGTATTGCAGTCATATCAAACAGCTGTGCTAAGGTATGTCTGTGTAGTAACAGTCCAACAAAGCAGAGTAGTGAAGTCTGCAAATCAACAGTGAATACCATGGAAGAGTTGTCTGTGGATGTGTGCCGATGTGAATTTGGCTAAAATGCAAAAAAACAAAAGATATATATAGTGTGTGTGCATGTAATATGTGAATTACTTTGAACATATGAACTGTATACAACTGGAGTTTTTTATACCTTGGCCTGGAAAACAAATGCAAATAAGTAAATAGCCATACACCTGTGTCATTAAAAAAATATTATAGAAGACAAGATGAACTTTTAACATAAGACAGTACATAGCTAAGGAAAAACAAATACATAGCTGTAACCTAGCAGAGCCAGTAGGTATGCACAATGAATGGTGGTATGTTGGTACTAGCATAGATAACTTTGAGTGAATCTGCCAAATACATGTAAACATTGAAGCAAAATACATATCACTTGAAACTATATCATTCATACTAGTTACAGCTGAAGTCAGATGATCATCAGTAACTATAAATGGGGCAACAGTGTCAAATCACTTGCTTGAAATTGACCTGTATACATGTAGGATTGCCATCCATATTAATTTTTTTCTCTTGTTTTTGTATGAACTGCCTGATGATTATCAGCCCCCTTCTGAACAATCAGCCCATGTATTCCCACCTACCAGGGTTAGATTTGACTAGGAGGGCTCATCATTCAGGCATCCATCAATGGTCGTTTGATTTTTTTTTCTTTATGCTGCCCTATCTGCTGTAAACATTTCGCAAAGCATTGGGGAGGAGATGTTCAGTAGGCTGCAGCGAAGGGCAAACTCTCACTCCTATAAGTGATGTCTGTTCATCATATTAATCACTACTGCAGTAGCCTTGGCTATATAGATTATATCCTGCCAAGGTTATAAGAGCTGACTAGCTTCCAAATCTTTAGGGCACCTTCAACGAACCCAAACTGCCTAGCAGCTTGAGTTGAGGTGACTAAAAGACAAGTTTGAGCACTATGCCCTTCAGAATTTTACTGCCACTGAAGAGTACATTCTTCTGAGGCTTTTGATGTTTAATGGTTGGCTTATGCTGATCTTTGCTAGGCAAATAAGTTCCCTTTGGGGCTAAACCTTCCATTTAAAACTTTTGTTTACTATTGATTCTTAAGGAAAGTTTTTTTTTAAGCAAGGAGTTTGTGTTTTAACAGACTGTCATGAGACTGTATGGTACTTTTAAATGGGAGTACTTTTTTCCTGTCAGTTTAAAAGTTGTTGAAAGTAACTGAAAACCAATTTTTCTGAGGAGAAGTATTTTTTATTTTACTTTCTGTGGATGACAAAGTGTTTTAAAGTGCTTTTTTACTATGTTTGTCTGTAAGAAAAGTGACTTTTAATGACTTTGTTTTTACAAGCATTTGTTATTTGTTTTCCCTGTGAAAGAGGGACTTCAAACAGACTTCAGAATTAATTTAATTGTTAGGCTAACACACTCAAGTGCGCTAGCCGTTTTATAGCATTTACTGTTTATTACTGTATCTTTTTCTCCTTTCTCTGTAAAAAAGAAAAAATATATATATATCCTTGTTTTCCCGCTTTTCTGAACTAGAATAGTCCAGTCTTCAGATTTTGCTGATCTCTGGGCTTTGTCTTAGTTCCTGTGCTATCCATATCCTTATTTGGATAAGAGGAAGCTTCTTTGTTCACCAGTGGGAGTGGGAAGCACTGAGCAACCTGTTTGTCCCTAGAGGATTGGTTCCAGCCCAGCAACTTGTAGTTTATTGGCCATTTTGGGTCAATTCCTGGCTCTTTTCAACCCCCTGCTATAAAGCCCGCTTTTGCGCGCTTTAGCACGAATTAGCACGAAGTTGCTCATAGAGCAGCATCGGGCAGCGCCGGTTAATCAAGTTTAAACTATTTCTGGCTCCGTAAAGTCTACTCTTCAATTTTTCCCTTAGAACTGCTCTACTTGCAATCTAAACAGCCTATTCTCTAACTGAAAAGCTCAGCACTTGCTCCTAAAGCATTTTTTATAAAGGTAAAGCACTCTTAAACAAAAGAAAGTACTTCTTTCACCTAAATTCCCTTGAGTACCCATTTCCCTATAGATCCTTTCTGACTCAGTTACACAGCAATCTTTTTCACTATTTCTAGCATGTCGAAGGGTCAGTTGCTGGCGTCCTCTCCTGTTCAGCTGGTGAATATGGGAATCTTGAGGCAATGTTACAATTGCCTCATGTACACAGACAACCCTCTCCTCCTCCCAACAAATACAAATATATGCGAGATGCAACTATATAGCCAAACTGGAGGCTGAGCTCTCTCAATTCAGTACTGGCAAGACCAGTCAGGAGGAGAAGGTAACCACGCACACGACAAACCCAGTCTCACATAGAAGTATCACAACTGCAAACCAAACACATAAACACACAAAAACATACTCGGAGGCGCTGATTAAAAATCTACCAAAACAACAGAGGCCTCCAAAGCAGACACCCAAGCAACCGCCACCTCAAGTCATAGCACATGCAACACATAGCTCACAAAGTCAGTGTGCTAAACAGTCACAGCCCTTAAGGCCAAACAACATGCCAGACACACTTGTAATAGGTGACTCCATAGTCAGACACACTGATGTCCCGCTCACCAGACTGAACAAGGAAAAGGTCACAGTAAGCTGCCTTTCGGGAGCTAGAATCCGCCACATAACACAAGCACTCAAGTCACTCCACAGCAAGTACAGATATGACTCAGTCATTGTACATGCCGGTGTGAACGACCTGAGACGTACCTCCCTGGACTACATGAAAAGAGACATAGAGGAGCTCTCTGATTATGTAGCCCAGGCCGGTATGACCCTGACCCTGAGCAGCATCTTACCCTCACCAAGAATGATGCCACAGTACAAAGACAAAATGATCAGTTTTAACAATTGGCTTAATTACTGGTGTCATTCTAAGGGGATCCAATGTCTGTCTGCTTGGGATGACATGTTTGACAAGCCACGCTGCTTTCCAAGGGATGGCTTGCACCTGTCACCCCTGGGCTTCCGGATATTGGCCAAGGCTCTTGCCACCCCATAGTACCTTTTAGGCAAGGCTCAAATGACAAACCTACCTCCCTAGAAAACACAAGTGGAAAAAACTAAGGGTAATGCTGCTCAATGCCAGAAGTCTAAACCTCAAGATGCACGCCCTCGAAGCCCTCCTCAGTATGGAGAACATCGATGTCTGTGCAGTGACTGAAACCTGGTTCAAGGCTCCTGAAAGCACCCCAGCACTATCAGGTTTTACCTCATATCATGCTTTCCGGCCCCAAAACTTGGACCGAACCACAAAAGGAGGGGGAGTATCCATATTCATCAAAGATACCCACACCTCCAGGTTAGTGGCAACGCACGAAGCATCTGAGACCATTCAGGTGCAACTAACCATAGGCAAAACTGCCTTACAGTTTGTAGCATGCTACAGACCACCCTCTCAAACTCAGGAACCCCACACAGCCTTCCTGAAGACACTGGAGAGTATGAATGTCTCTCCAAATACCATCATATTGGGAGACTTCAACTACCCAAACATAGACTGGGAACATTACTCAAGCCCCAACACCCTAGCCCAAAGGTTCCTAGAATTCATAAACTCAAATGCAATGGAACAACTAGTCACCATTCCCACAAGAGGAGACAATATACTAGACCTGATCATCACAAACATGGGGACAAAATGCTCCACACCGGAAGTATATCCCTCTTTGGTAAGATCAGACCATAAATTAATCTCACTGGAAATCCACATCCCGCCCCCACCCCCTGCAGAAAAGACCACAGTGAAGAACTTCTCAAAAGCCAACTTCACACTTCTTAAGACTGAAGTGGTATCCTTCAAGGCCCCTGGGCCAGTGGAAACCAAAACCCACACTGCTGAATCCTTTGCAAATGCCTTCTACGGGCACCTTCAAGAATGCATGGATCATGCAATCCCAAATAAAACCAAGACCCATTCCCCCAAAGGCAGGCGCCCGGTCTGGTGGACCCCAGCCATAAACAAACTTTACAACAGCAGGAGGAAGCTACTACATGACAGAGCAAAATCCCTAAAAGGGAAGGCATCTTTGATCAGTACTAGCAAAAAACTACGATCACTCATAAAATCATCCAAGGCCAACTTTGAGAGAAAAATCGCAAAAGACACAAAAGACAATCACAAGGCCTTCTTTAGCTATGTTAGAAACCTGGGTGGAAACTCCCAGATATGCTCAGAGTTAGACCAAAATGACACAAAATACACTGAACCCACTGACATTGCCAACATTCTGGCAGACAGGTTCAGTGCAGATTTCTCCTCCCCCCCCCAAAAGGAGAAATAACTATCCCAGTAGAGTGTAGCCTCCCTAACATCTCAGATGCCCAGGTGAGAGCCGCCCTCTCTAAAGCTAAAAACACAGCATCAATGGGACCGGACGGTGTCCCGGGCTGTGTGCTACATGAACTCCAAGAGGAACTAAACCCACACATAAGGGTGCTGTTTAATCTTAGCCTTACTACAGGATACATACCCAAAGAGTGGCGTACGGCAACAGTGGTCCCACTTCACAAAGGCGGTGCTTCTACGGACCCTGGAAATTACCCCATAAGCTTGACGAGCCTGGTCTGCAAAGCTATGGAGAGGATCATTATGGAACTCATAAACAAAGACATTGGGGACCTACAGACATTGGATCCTACCCAATTTGGCTTTGTCAAGGGCAGATCCTGCCATTTGAACTTGGTTGACTTTTTTGAAACAGTCACTAAGGCCATTGATGAGGGTAAGGCAGTTCACACAGCCTACCTTGACCTTGCAAAAGCCTTTGACACAATACCCCACTCGGGCATCATAGACAAACTCACCAGCTTAAATGTAAACCCATATGTCACAAGATGGGTTGCAAACTGGCTCAAGGACAGAACCCACAGGGTCAGAGTTGCTGGAGCTATGTCAGACTCTAAGCCAGTCACAAGCGGTGTCCCACAGGGCTCAGTCCTGGGACCCCTCTTGTTCGGCATTTATTTTTCCGAGGTACAGGCAAACATAGGAGGATTGTGGCTGACAAAGTTTGCAGATGACTGCAAACTGGGCGCCATAATTGATACTCCAGCGGACACAAACATCCTTCAGAGAGGCCTCATAGAAACGGGTAATTGGTGCCAGAGCCATGGCCTTAAGCTGAACGCCAAAAAATGTATAGTCATACCCTTTGGGAAAAACAAGGTACCCACAAATTACCACATAGGTGGTAATCCATTAAGTACGGAAAAGGTAATCAGGGACCTAGGGACCCAGGTTGACAGTAACCTCTCATTTGACCCTCACATTGCCAAAGTGGTTAGGAAGACCTTCTATATTGCCCACCTTATCATGAAGGGTTTCACATCTAGATCAAGAGAGGTCATTGTGCCCCTGTACTCCTCTCTTATCAGGCCAATGATTGAGTACAGTGCCCCATTTGGGATGTATCTTACCCGACACCTGCAGCAGTTGGAAAGACCCCAAAAGTTCCTCACCAAGAGGATAAAGGGTCTTAAACATATGTCATATGCTGCCCGACTGAAAAAACTCCAGCTCTATTCATTCGCATACCGCCTACTCAGAGGTGATCTGTGCCTGACGTACAAGGCCATGTCCAATCCGGAATTAATGGACATGCTTCACCTCAGAAAATCCAAATCCATCAGAGCCACGAGAGCAAGAGACTTAAACCTCAACACAGAAATAAATAGGACATGCTGGAGGGACAGATTCATAACCCAGAGGCTCCCTACACTCTGGAACAGAATCCCAATCCATGTTAGGCAGAGCCCCTCACGAGCTCTATTCAAGAGAAATCTTGACGAGTGGATGGGAGATCGTAGGTTTACCCCGGGGGTCATCTCTGTGTCACTACTAGACAGAGGCACAGTAAACTAAACCCTAAAAGGGCGTAGTATTCTCATCCTAAGGGGTGGTGAAAGCCACACACACTCTGGCTAGGCTTATAAATGCCCTAGGGCAGATAGCCTAGTATGAACCTATGAACCTATGAACTGTATCTTTCTCACTTGGAGTTTTGCCATAGATGGATATTATGAGAATCACAGAAGCCATGAGATCAAAAGCCATGAAGTATTTACACTTGGCCACTGAACAAACTGTCAGTCCTTCTTTCAACCACAAAAAAGAAAAAGTTAAGGAAACAGCCTTGCAGTGTCCCTAATTTACAGGTGGGTGACTCTGCCATGGCCATTTGTTGTACCTCACATCTCTCATCTTTTACCCCAGATCCCTCAGGTATACCACCTACACCACTATGGGCCAGGGGATAGACATGTCCTCTGTGGATGTTGACCCCTCAGTGGGCAGTGAAGAGCCACTCTTGTCAGTCCTGGGAGAGGGAACAGGGAAGGCTTCCCTGTTTTGTCAGAATGTTGTGCCCACCCCTAGGGAAACTGCTGCTGCCATTAATAACACTACTGGTCGTATTTTTTCTAATAAAAAGAAACAGAAAAAGTACAGTTTTGTACCTACCATAAATGTAGATGTTCGAGTGTATACCCTGCTGCAGTCATCACACTTGGGTTATCCTGTTGTCAGGCGGTCCCGCAGTAGGCCTGAATTCTAAAGTCTTGGTCCGGCGTCGGTTGCTGTCGCTTCTTCCCTGACATCAGTGCACCAGGGGTATATAAGAGGCATCCAACGCCATTTTCATCAGTTTTTCTTGCCCCAGATGTCAGGTGCCCCCCCAAAAGATGGTCAGTAGATAGTACCAATAATAAAAGCTTAGCACAAACAAAACATCCCTCCAGCTATAAGCAAATACACCACAAAGGTTGTATCAAATTATAAGGTATTGAAAGGTTTTAGTTAGGTCAGAGGGGATGGAGGGAGGGTAACCTGGACTGCAGCAGGGTATACACTCGAACATCTACATTTATGGTAGGTACAAAACTGTACTATGTTCATCGTGTTACCCTGCTGCAGTCATCACACTTGGGTAGAATCCCAAAGCTAAGGATGGGAGGTGGAGTCAAACAGGGTTAGAGGAGGCTAGAAGACCCTGCAAAACTGCAGTGGCGAAGCCAGCTCTAGTCTTAGAGTAAAGTGGTAAGTGATAGTGTTTGGTGAAGGTGTGTACTGAACTCCAAGTTGCAGCTTCCAGAATATCCTTGGTTGGCACCCCCCTGAGGAAGGCTGTAGATGTAGCTGCTGCCCTGGTGGAGTGGGGCCTTATGCTAGCAGGAACTGGTTTTCCATGATGGGTGTAGCAAAAACGTATGCAATGTCCTATCCATTTGGAAATGGTCTGTTTTGAGATAGCCTTTCCTTGTGATGCTGTAGCATAGGATACAAAAAGTTGGTCAAATTTTCTGAAAGCCTTAGTTTTATCCAAGTAGTAACATAGTTGCCTGTGAATGTCCAAGGAATGCAGGAGTCTTTCTCCTTTGTTCTGTGGATTTGGAAAGAAGGTGGGCAAGTGTATGGTTTGATTTAGAGCCACACTGGATACCACCTTTGGCATAAAGGAGGGGTTAGTTCGTAGAGAGACTCTGTCTTGATGAAAAATGAGGAAAGGCTCTACTGCCATGAGTGCCTGTAGCTCTGAGACTCTTCTGGCTAAAGTAATTGCTAGCAGCAGGGCAGTCTTCCATGATATAAACTTTAAGTCAGCTGAGAAAGCTGGCTCAAAAGGTGGCAGCGTAAGTTTTTCCAGAACAAAATTTAGGTCCCAAGTTGGTGTTGGCGCGCTCCTGGGAGGCCTAATGTTTTTTGCCCCTCTGAGATACTGCCTTAGAAGTGGATGTGAAAATAAGGGAGGATCCGTGTTGTAGTGAGCTGAAATATCTGAGGCGAGGATTTTAATACATGAAAAAGAAAGTCCTTTGTGTAACATCTCAGTCAAATATTGTAGAATCTGAGGCATGTCCGGCTGAAGGGTATTTTGGCCTTTAGCTTGGTTCCAGGCGCAAAATCTTTTCCATTTGTCTGAGTAGGCTTTCCTGGTGCTGGGCCTCCTGGCCTCCAGAATGACATCCATAACAGCTTGTGAAAGAGGGGCTGGCTGGTTGCTTAGGTGATGTGCCATGCAGCCAAATTTAAGGTTTTGAGCTGGCTGTGTAGAATCTGACTGCCTTGCTGTGTAATTAGATGAGGAATATGTGGTAGAATCCATGGTGGGCCCTGGGCCATGTTCCTTAGTAGTGGGTACCAGTGCTGGCGTGGCCAGTCCAGGGCAATGAGTATCATTCGAGGTCTCTCCATCCTGACTTTCAGCAGCACCTTTGTGAGAAGGGGCAATGGAGGAAAGGCATATACTGTCAGCATTTTCCAACTGAATGAGAGTGCGTCCACTTTCCAAGCTTGATGGTGAAATGTCCTTGTGCAAAATTTTGAAAGTTGATGGTTTTGGGGGTTGGCAAACAGGTCTATGTCTGGGCGCCCCCATTTTTGAGTTATTGAAAATACTTGTGGATCCAGTTTCCACTCATGGGGATCCATGATGTTTCTGCTTAGGTAGTCTGCCAATGTGTTCTTTTTTCCTGGCAGGAATTGAGCTTGTAATTGAACTTGGTAAGCCAGTGCTGTGTTCCACAAGGTCATTGCTTGCCTGCATAGAGGGTAGAAGTGTTTACCCCCTTGTTTGTTTATGTACCACATTACTATGGTGTCTGTCCTTATTATAAGCTGCCCTGGATGTAAGAGGTCCCGGAAGGCTGTCAGAGCATTCTGTACAGCCAGCATTTCTTTTTGATTGATGTGCAGATTCCTGTGATCTGCAGTCCATATGCCTTGAACGCACCGTCCTGCCATGTGTGCCCCCCAGGCATAGTCCGATGCATCTGTTGTCATAGTTTTCCTGGCTGGGGGTAAGGTGAAAGGCTGACCCTTGTTGAGGTGACATGCCTGTGACCACCATAGAAACTCCTGTTGAAGGCAGGGAATGAGAGGTATCATTGTCTCTAAGCTGTGGCTGTGTTGAGTCCATACGCTTTTCAGGTACCATTGTAATTTCCTCATATGCAGTTTTGCAAATGGTATTAGTAGTATACAAGATGCCATGAAGCCCAAGGCCTGCAGAATTTTTCTTGCAGGGAGTTGGGTCTTTGTTGCCATTATTTTGAAGTATTGAGTTAGTTGTAGTTGTTTGTCTGGAGTCAGATAAGCCATCTGGGCCGTTGTATTCAAGCTGGTATCCAGGAATGTCATATTTTGTGGGGGCACTAGTTTTGATTTCTTTTCGTTTACTGTGTACCCTAGGCAACTTAGAAGGTGTTTTACAAAAGTCAGATGTTGTAAGAGAATGTCCTTGCTTTCTGCTTGGATGAGGCAGTCGTCCAGGTATGGGTATATTTGAATTCCTCTTTGTCTGCAGTATGCAATTACTGGTGCCAGGCATTTTGTGAATACCCTGGGTGCAGTAGAAAAGCCAAAGGGCAGTGCAGAGAATTGGTAATGGGTTGAACCTGCAATGAAACGGAGGTATCTTCTGCAATTTTGTCTGATAGGGACATGCAGGTATGCCTCCTTGAGGTCCAGCGTTACTAGCCAAGCTTTCTTGCCCAACATGGGAAGAAGCTGCTGTAGTGTTAGCATCTTGAATTTGGGTACTTGCAAGAAGGTGTTTAGAATTGAAAGGTCCAGAATGGGTCTCCAAGCATTGTCCTTTCTGGGGACTAGAAAGAGCCTTGAGTAAAATCCTTGGCCTTGTTCCTGTGTAGGTACCAGTTGAATGGCTCCCATGTCCATGAGAGCTGTAATTTGTTTTTGTGCCTCTGCCCATTGATTTTGTGGCAAGTTTGGCATTCCTTTTATCCTTGGCAAGGCGTGGAAATGGAATCTGTATCCTTGTGAGATAACGTCTAGGACCCATTTGTCCTTTGTGACGATGCGCCAGTTGTCTATAAAAAATGCTAATTTTCCTCCCAAGGGAGCTGCCAAGAGATTTTTGCTTGGCAGCTTGAGGTTGAAGTCATTGTGTTTGTCTTCTAGTAGTTTGGGGCCTGTCTTCTCCTCCCTTCTGTGTTGCAGTGCCCCATTGTCGAGATTTGTAAGGGATTTGTGCTTGTCCTCTGCCCCTTGGGCGTCTGTATTTACCCCTCTGTGGTCTGTCAGAAGCTGGAAAGGACCAATTTTTTGCTGGCCAATTTCTGCTGAAGCGTGGGGGTTGTACCTGTAAGAAATCTTTGACCATCTGCATAGATTTTGCCTTATCCTCCAATTTCTTTAAAACCTCTTCTGCTTTAACCCCAAATAAGACATCCTGCTGTAAGGGTGCATCTAGTAACTTTGCTTTAACATGACCAGGCAGAGTTTGTTCCTTTAATCAAGCATGGCTATGTATAACAGACCCAGTAACAGCTGCTCTACAGAAAGCTTCCAAGGAATCAAATCCACATTGTAAAGTATGTTTGCTCACCTGTTCAGCTGCATGCAACAGATCCTGCATTTCTTTGAATTCAGACTGTTGAGGGTGCGTGCTCATCTTTTGTTTTATTTGAGACATTAGGAATTGCTGGTATTTCAGCATGTGAAATTGACAATTTAGTGCTCTCATAGCTAGAGTAGCTGAGGTGTAAACCTTCTTCCCCCACCTGTCTAGTGCACTGGAGTCCCTTTCAGAGGGTACAGGATTTTTAGCCATAGAAGCCTTAGCCCCTTTGGGACCCTGGGAGATAGTCTCTGGGTCAGCAACAGGGTTTTTGTAAAGGAATTCGTGTGAGTCAGGCACTCTGTAATATCTATCTGGTTTGGCTGGAGCAGGAGGCAGAGAATCTGGATTTAGACTAGATTCTAAGTAAACATCATCCACAATATCTAAAACTGGAGGGATAGCAAGTGGTCTGTGCTGGGGGAGTAAAAGAAACTCTCAGAGCCTTTTCTTTGAGTCAGAGTAGTCCTGACCTTCCCAGTGGAAATGTTCCCTCATGGTATGTAAGGTTTCCCCAAAGGAATAGTCTTCAGGGGGAGAAGCTGAGGGAATGGAATCTTCAGCATCAGAATCTTCATAAGGGGGAAAGGAGTAATCCTGTTCCTCAGAGGAGCCTGAGGAAATAGACACCTGATCAGAGGAGGCATAATCCTCCTCTTGTCTAGGCCTTTTGTCTGGGGGGTTTGGGAACCCCTGATTAAAGAAATCAAATCTGCAGCCATTTTAAGCATCTGTTTCTTAGGCATGGGGCCTTGAACTGGAGACTGATGTGTAGTCTTTTTTGGTTTTAGAGGAGTCTTAAGCTTAGCATAAGATTTTATGGTGAGAGTAGTCGGTCTGAAGACACCTTCTGTAACCGAAGGTGTTTCCGCAGCACCAGCTTCTCCTTCTGCAATGTTGTCGGTAGGGCCTAAAGAAAATGGCTGCATCAGCCTAGAACTCTCTGCTTGAGAATCCGAAGCGGTCTGGGGTTCCAATTCTGCGGTCGTCAGGGGCTGTGTAGGCACCTCACTGAAAACCGGAGAACCGGTGACCAGCCCAGCCGAGGCCTCGGAGTCTGGCTTGGATCTAGGCTGCCTGTCTTTATCTTTGCGTTTTTTATGCACGCCGGTAGTTGGTTGCTCCGACGGCATAGTGTAATTAAATTTCCTACCGAAGTAGTGTTGTGCGAAATCAAAGCATCGCTTTATAGTTCGCTTATTGAACCTAGCACAAAACCGACAACCAGTGACGTTGTGGTCTGGGCCCAGGCAAGGGATACAATAAGAATGAAAGTCCTTATGAGGTATTTGCTTCCCACAAGAAATGCAATTGTTAACTTTTTCTGACATCGGACTGAGGCAAGAAAAGGTTCCCCAATGGGGTACTTAGCTTTGAAGACTTCGGACTGAAATTCGATTCGAAAATCTCAGGTGTCGGCCGACCGGCACTTGCGAACTGCTTCTGCTTCGGGCACCGCGCGGCAAGAAAGACTGAAGAAAATGGCGTCGGATGCCTCTTATATACCCCTGGCGCACTGACATCAGAGAAGAAGCAACAGCAACCGATGCCGGACCAAGACTTTGGAATTCAGGCCGACTGCGGGACCGCCTGACGACAGGATAACTCAAATGTGATGACTGCGGCAGGGTAACACGATGAACATCTAAACATGCATCTATTCCTCCTCAAATTTCTTTAGACAGAAGTAGTTTACTGGGTCTAGCTCAGGGTCTAATTCAGGCTATTTGTCCTTCTTGTAAAGTAATTTCTGGTAAAAGAAAAGAGGGATGCTTCCTTTCCTGAAGAGATTTAAAATTCTAAATCTGGACAGGAGGATGAAGGGAAAAATATCTGATTCAGAGTCAGAAGAGAGCTAACTTTCTGACTTCCTGTAGGTGGTTCTCTTACTCTGATGAGACTGTTTCTAGAATGTGCAAGTGTTTTCAGTGAGAGAACACTGAGGTTTTTCAGTCCCTCAGAAACTACTATGAGCTTTTACAGAAGGAATTTCCAGAGCATGCAGCCATTCCTCCTGTTTTGTCTGCCTTGAAGAATGTGTGTGTTACTACCTGTAATTTTCCTAACAGTCAGACAGTTGCTCCCAAAAAGGTAGATAGGATATATATAGTTTCCTACAGTTTCTCAGTGTTTTTTATATACGCTTCCCAAATTTGATCCCGTAGCTATAGCTGAAGTTAATCCTTCTGCTGCTAAACATTTAATTAATTCCAATCCTGCTATTTCTGATAAGAATGGAAAAAAAGTATATGCTTCTGCAACTCCGATTTTCAGAATTTTTAATTGTCAGGCTTATATGTTAAGGATTCTTCTCCTGTAAAGATGTGAAAGTTTGAGAAATATTTTGTGTGCAGTTTCTTCTTACGAGTTTAAATAATTTTTTTCCTATTGTTCCAGTCACTTCTCATTGTGTACAATGTGAGTATTTGACTCTTGATAGTTTTTCAAGGGATATAATATGCTACTGGTACTGTTTTGAGGAGGTTTGCATGGGTGCATTCTCAGAACCTCTCAGATGATAAAAATGGAATTTTAAATTCCCCTTTGTTTACAGATTTAGTTTTTGGCCCCTCTGCTGCAGAAATGTTTTAATGAAAGATGTTTCTAGTGCCAAAGAAAGAAATAAAATGCTTGGAGATCATTTCTGGATATTTGTTTCCTAAACCTGTTGTGATAGTGCCCAAATACAAAATGATGTCACTTCACAACCTGTTACCTCATTTTCCACTTTCACCTTTCTTGGAAACACTAAATTTAAAAGATGCTTATCACTTTCCCATTCATCTAAACTTCAGGCTTTTTTTAAAGTTGTGTGTCTGAGTCTCATCAGTTTTTTGCCTTGCTCTGTTAGCTATCCACTGCATCTCGTGTGTTCACAAACTGTCTAGCTCCATTTATAGATCATTGCAGAATATCCACATTTTCCATATTTGGATGACTACTTTGCAGAGTCTTTTCAAAGTGTAACAATTCTTTCGTTTGGGTGAGAGATCTCTTAACTAAGCTGGGATTCCAAGAGAACATTAGGTTTCTTGACTCCTTCTCACTGGATTCTGTTTCTGGGTTGTCGACTAGATACAACAGTTCAAAGATCTTTTCTTCCACAGGAAAAAAATAGATCTATGTCTAAATCTATTTCTAAGGTTTTCCACTCAAACTTCCACTGTGAGGGAATACTTCATGGCTTTTGATCTCATGGCTTCTGTGATTCTCATAATATCCATCTATGGCAAGACTCCAAGTGAGAAAGATACAGTGGTAGCTGAAGTCTGTTTGGCTCTAGCACCAAACCCCTTGTCTTTTCAGATTTCTGAGATTTGTTATAAGAGAAATCCTCTGGTGGAGAGAACAGATATCCTTAAATCCAGGTCTCCCTTTCTGCCTCCCTGTTCAAAAGCCGATGCCTTAGATTTTTGTTAGGGGAGCAGATTCAGGAGGGATAAAAGTGCAAGGTGTGTGAGAGACCAAGGACAGATGCAAGCACATAATAAGAGATGCTTGCCCTGAACAAAGCACTTAACTCTCTAAATTATCTTTGGTCAGTGGGCCCTTTTCAACTTGTTACAGACAATATCACAGTAATATGATACAACAGCAGGCAAGGGTGAACCTGTTTGTTGCCCATTTGCAGACTAGCCATGTTACCTTGGAGTATCACGCAGTCTTACTCTACAGATGTACTACATTCTGTCAGAGCAAAATTGTTTGGCAGACAAGCTGAGCGGGACAAGGGCACACCCGCATGAATGGAAACTACATCAGGGAATCTTCAAAGATTTAACCATCTGTGTGGAGTTCCTCAAGTACACCTCTTTGCTTCCTCTCTGAACAATAAACTGTTCCAGGACTCCATGCAAGAAGGCCTTTTCTTTGGACAGGAATGTTCCTGTATGCATTTCCACCCTTATATCCAGAGTACTTCTGAATATTCAGAAGGAATTCCCGAAGAACATTGTGGTGACTCCCTTCTGGCCTAGGCAAACATGGTTCTCCCTTGTTTTAGTAATGGCCAGGGGCAATTACCATAAGCTTCCTTACAGACTGACTGTACTCACACAAGAACAGGGGTGTTTGATGCACTCTGCCACTAATCAACTTCAGCTGGCTGCCTGGATGATAGGTGTTTGATTCCTTTTAGGCACCTTTTTACTGAGGATGTGCAACAGGTACTAAAAGAGGTAGGAAAGCCTGATAGTAGAGAATCATATATTAGCAGATGGAAAAGGTTTTCTAGTTGATGCCAGTAACATAACCAGCACCCGTTCAGAGCTAGTTGTTCTCTGGTTTTATGATATTTGTGTGGTTAGTATCCTTTAGCCTTCCTTACACCTCTGACAATGTTCATTATTCGGCCATTTCAGAATGTCTGCCCAAAGATACTCCTCTTTCAATGCATTCTTATGTCATAATGTTCTTGAGAGGGATTTTGCATAGGAGGCCTCCAAGAAGACCAGTGGCCTGTGCTTAGGATCTTACTTTTTGTGTTAAATAAACAAACACGTGCTCCATTTGAACCATGAGGTTCTTAATATGGCAAACAGTTTTATTTATTGCTCTGACCACTGCAAAAAGATTATCTGAGTTGCAAGCTCTTATTGTGAGTCATATGCCCTCCCTTCCTCCAGCCTCCTTCTGTGCTGGTGTGTTATGCCAGAGTGTAGTTATTTATTTTCTGTTCTTCTTAATATTTTCCTTTCAGAACTCAGCATCCCCTATCTGTGTTGGCAGGAAAGCTTTGAAGGGGTTGGTGCCCAAAAATGTCTTTTAGTCAGCTCAGTTCAAGCTGCTTGACAGTCTGGGTGTGTGGAAGGTGAACATGCAAGCATCCACTGTTATTATAGGTTTACTAACACAACTTTGCTTTCTGCTCAGACAGCAATACTTGTCCACTTGAAGCATGAGTGGCAGTGTGAATGGTCTCCACTGGGCAACTTGTGCCATCAGTGTGTCCACAAGTGCACTCAACCCTCTACAACCCACTGGAAGAGGCAAGGTATGCTTCATCCTCATCCCACTCTGCATGAGCAGTTAAGTAGTGGAGCCACTAATCCAACCCTGGTTAGCTAGGTTACAGTCAGGACATTATCTTATGTGCCATGGAACCAGGTTACTAAAACAGTACTATGGCCTGCAGTGTTGGTAGATTACCTGCTATGATGTAATGCGTCTTCTATTACCCATGCAGTGATGATGACTAACCAACCCAACAGCTTTCTGTTTGTGTTGCTCTACTGATATCTGACGCACAATATGAACAGACCATGTCTTGCACTGAATATCCTGAACTGGTTTCAGCATGGCAACTATTGCATTACATGCATCATTATATTCTGTGTTCCTGTTGTCGTGGTAGGCAGACCAGCATCAGTTGTTGCTCTGTTTCCTGTGGAGACTATACTGAGCTCATCATCCATGGTGGGCCTCCACTTATTTCTGCAGTTACATCTTACTGATACCCATGTTGCTTGTCAGCTACATCATCTTCTTGGTTAATGTTGTCAATCACATCCACAGCAATTGCTGGAGTTTTAATGGCTGTGGTGGGACTGGCTGTTTGGGCACTTTTTGTTTCCTGACAATGTGGATGTCCAGCCTGGCCCACTTAACGGTCTTGCTAAATTTGCCAGTTACTTCCATCTTAAGGTGTCAAAGCATCTAAAGCAGGTCTTGTGAAATGCAAATAGACATTGTACAACACAGGTCTCTAAACTGTGTTAGCAGTATTACCCTTGGTAACGCTGTATCTCATTTGCTTACCTACAAAGCAGCAGCTGCCTGCCTGGTATATAGTAACATTTTGTTTCCCAGACCCAGTTGCAGTGTTGTTCCTGAATCATGTATTGCCATTTTCCTGCAGTTTCATGAAGTATCCATGTGCATTGTGTAGTATGCACATTAATTTATACTATTACACATCTCTTAGAGACAGGTGACTGCTTCTGTCAAAGTGAAATACACCAGATGTTATGGAAACTCCTACCTGGTTTGAATTGAGTAGTTTATGTACTTAACCAGGAGCTCACAGCTACATTAATGGAAAATAATGCACCATGCCCACTATATATCTCTGTAAAGCTCTCAGTTTTTAAAGCCAAGCTGTTACAGTAAGAATTTAAATGTGTTTTATGTCTCATGGGTACCTTGCAAAATTGCTAATAGCCCAATGTTAACCATGTATAAAGTAAACAAATGAAAATAATTAAATAAAGCTAATCCTTCCAGCACTTAGTAAAATGATTGATGCAGTTTTGTTAATGGCAAGACGCTAGACGATGATAGAGATACTGCATATCACCTAGAGAAGGAACCTAAATAAACAGCTGTATCTTCTACTCTCAGCAGACACAGAGAATGCTGTAACACATTACAGTGGAGTGACATCTCCAATTATGTCTTACTGACATCTCTAGGTGTCAAATGTTGCTTCTTCATATTTGCATCAATAGTTCCTAAACCATGCTACGTATGAAGTATTAAAAGATTTCATCATAAAGCTTACACAGTTGAAAACACCATTACATTGATACTTGACCTCTGTCGAGTGCAGGTATAGATATATTCTTGTTCTTATAATATTTATTTATATTGTCATACATTACATGTTTTTCTAAATATCTCAACAACCAATGCTTAGCCTCACATGAAAGGTTTCAGCTGGATGAACAAAATACTGTTGCCAGTACAGTATGTGTCCAACTTGAGTGGTTGCTGAGATATTGTAAAATTGTTTACAAAATAATTGCAAACTTAATATTTACTGTGACTTCTAAAATCCAGTTTAAGACACAGAACCTAAAGAATGCTACTACTACAAAAATAGTTTGCGCTGAAGAGTTTACCATTTATACTTCTTTAATAACCCCCGTGGTTCCAGAGATATGAGCATTTGTTTGAAATACAAGGGCATAATTTGATTCTAGCAAAATCTTGGGTTTCGCCCATTGGAAGTTACAGTGCAAGCTTCCAGAGCTCCATTGGCAGGGAATGAGTTAAGTAGTGTTTGTCTTTTTTTATTTATAATATTTTCTCCAATATCATCCATTTCCTTTTCCTCTATATAACAGATAAGGCAACAAAGCTATTTGTTTGCAGATAGATTTTTAGAACACATTTGTGTGAGAGCTGCAGTGAATAAAATGGTTTTTGATCAAACGTTGCTCTGAATGCAAAATACCATTTGGTAAGATGAGGCTTCTGCAGTACTTTTATATTTCACTGGCTTTATTATTAGAGTTAAGATCTGATTTGGGCTTATGAGCAAGGTTTTACTTTGCTTTATCCTTCTGGTTAACATTAGGGTTACTGTTAGGGTCAGATTTAGGAAATAAACATAACAATGCCCAAATATCTCCATAATGTTTGTGGGAGGTAAAACAGAGCTCTGTTTAGCTTACCTATGGAAACATTACAATCAGCTGCAGTTTTGGGTTAGATTATGGTTAATGTTGTTAGGGGGTTAGGCTTAGAGTTAGGGTAACTAGATGACAGGTTATTGTTTGATGAAATCATAAGAATTAGAAAATTGGGACTCAAAATAACAAAAGTAAAACATTTAATGATGGCAATTACACACGTACAAATCATTGTGGGAAACTATTTTTTCAGGGGGCTGGACCCACTCTACTCCTTCCTGCCACTGGAACTTTTCCTCAAACTGAGGATCTGTAAATATGTCATTTCCAGTGCTGCATGGACTCAGAGAAAAGGGTGAATACTAAAAAAAAAAAAAAAAAAAAACAGAAATGTATGTTTTGCCTTTTCTCCAAGTCACCAGTTAAATAGAATGTGAGGTAAAGCAACAGCCTATGTGCTGATACACTGACAATACAAAGCTACACTTAAACATGCAATGCTTCCATTTGTAAGTTATGGGAAGAGCTGCTTTGCCTCCCACACACACATTATGAATAAATGTGTGTATTACATTTTGTACATTTTCTAAGTGCATGCAGATTTGAATAAATGGTTTCATATGGTTTTATTTTTAACTTACTTGATGCAGTTAAATTGTCTTTTGGTAGCTTGTTTCCAAGCAGTTCTAGATCCATAAAGGGAGACCTACAGTTGAATATGTATAGTAAAAGGTGACAAGTTAGTATTTCATTACCAGTAAAGCAAAGTACAGACTGAGAATGCCCACTTTCCCTGATCCTGTTTGTGTTTGCATTAGCCCTGTGTGTTTAGGTTATTAAATTGCATCATGGCATCCATGACTTTTTTTCTCTTCCTGCAGATAGCCTTTCACTTCACCTGCCTTAATCCTAGATTTTAATTCCTCCCGCACTGAACTTTCTGCATTTTCACTATAACAAGCATAATAGAAAAATTTGTAGAATATTGAATGAATATTATTACATTTTAAGTGGCAAAATCTCCCACAAGCTATTCAGCAAAAAAAGAGAATCCATTCAAGTGCAACCCATGCCAGAGTACGTAGTTTTGTTTTTGTTCATCTAAGCAAGCAAGGTTTGTGAACATGCTAGTTGGGCACTCCAGTCATGACACAGGTGTCTCTGTACATAAAGATTCAATGTTAAGTTGTCTATCTCGCCTTCATTCTTGCTGGATGGGTTCGGAGCCAATCCTCGGCTCCGACTCGGCAATCCACTAAAGCTCGAGAGCTATTTACTGGCTCGAGGCCCTCCCTATATCCCACAATGCTAGGCGTCAGATCCCCAGATCTCGTTTGCCACTTCAGCTATGAGGTTGCGAATTTACTTGGCTCCAGGTCGTATTAATCTTTTCTTCTAATATTAGTATAAAAGTTAACTTTAGTTTTTTTTCTACAACCTTATCTTATATATATATAGCTTTCCGGTTAGTTAATTCACTGTTTACTCCCTAATATTCCCTCTCAGAAACTCGTTTTTAGTTAGAGTTTCTTCCCCCCCCCCCTCTTTTTTCTTAGTGGCTAATCCCTTTCCTGTGTTAATAGGGTAGTGTTTAGCTCTTCTACTTTACTACAGTTTGTAGGCTTGTAGTTTTTGTATATTTATATATATATATATATATATATATATATATATTTGGCATTAGTATATAGCTGTGTAGTTATTATTAGTTTAACTAGTGCGAGTGTGTGTGTGTTTCTCTGTGTGTTTAAGCACTAGTGACTTTCTTCTTTGGTATCCACTATGTCTAAGGATACCAAAGTCTGAGGTTTTAAGAAGTGTGACTCGTGCTGTCAGAAGATGTCTCTGACAGACGGTCACACTTCTTGCGTTTATTGCTTGGGTCCCCTACACCTGCAGGACTCCTGCTTGGTCTGTCATTTCTTCAGCCCAAGAGTCCTGCAGGAGCGTAGGAACAAGCTCATCCTCAGAGGCTTACTTAAGCCAGAAGGATCCCCGACCAAGCCTTCATCGGGTAAATCCTCAAAGCCCGCCAAGCCATCAGCTCCCTGTTCGGAACCGTCGCCTGATGGAGCGCCTGCCTCCTCTTTGGCTCCGGTTGGAGCCGACACCTGTGGACCTCAGTCGGCTCCGACCTTAGTGTCGGAACCATCTTTGAGCCGAAAACGTTCTAGGTCCCCTTCCCTAGAATCGGTTCGTTCGGCTCCGAGGTCACCATTGCTCCAATCTGAAAAAAGCCATAGGTCCTACTCATCTCGGCCTTCCAGGCTATCCAATCATGACTTAGAGAGGGTGGTCAGTAGACTCCTTAAATTGCAGGCCTGGGACAAAATATTAACCAGTCCATCTCAACAGACTGTGGCTGTCCCGATATCTTCAGCAGTTCCTCCTCCAACTCCCTCCTTGTGTTCGGAGCCGGAGCTGGTTGGGGCTCGAATCTTGGTAACGTCGGAGCCGATGCCACACCTTTTGGCTCCTTCGTCGGCTCCGATCTCTTCTTTGGTTCCGTCCTTGGAGGGATCTGGGCGCCGAGACTCCCTCGTCGGCTCTGAGGGGGCGAGTGGCATCAGACCCTTGACTGACCCCATTCTCCCTCTCGGAGCCTCAGCGCAGGTTAGCTTGGCCCCGACATTGGCCTCGGAGCCGTCCCTCTCAGTGCCGGCAGGGGCTCTCCTCTCTTCGGAGCGGGGACCTTCTGCTCTGCCTGACAGGGGCGCTTTCGAGGTCATGAGTGTGCTGACTCCTGAGTCGGCCCTTCGATCAGCCCCTTCGGCTCCTCCTCCCACGGTGCCTGCATCAGTCTCTGTCCATCCTCCTGACCCCAAGAGTGGAGAGCAAATGCTCTAGGTTGCCCCCTTGGGCATATCTTCCTCTTCCGAGGCCTCCTTCGATCCTTCGGAGGAACCCCCAAGGAAGAGAAAATGTAAGAGGAAACATGTTGACTCCCCCGAGTCAGTCACGTCTGATACCGACTTGGAGGATTTGGAAGGGTCCCCAAGATCCCCCTCTGAGGATGTCTCCTTTTCAGACATCCTAGAGATCCTTAAGTAGAGGGGGAACTGGACTGCCCTTAACCCTTCGGAGGACGAGTCGGTCTACCTGGACGCGTTTGGTTCTCGCCCTTCCACCTCCTGGGTGTTTCCACCTTTCGACCCGCTAATGGATGTAGTGGCTCAAAAGGCGTGGTTAGCCCCGGACACAGTGGAACCAACTCCCCGTAGGCCCACTAAGTTTATTGCAGCCCCACCCAACAAGCAATTCTTGACAAAGGGTGTCCCTGTTGATGCCATGGTGGTTGCAGCAGCCACAAAGAAGGAGCTTGCTGACCCTTTGGTGCCTGTCCATCCACCTAATAAAGAATCCAGGACAATGAACAGGTACGGGAAGCAGATGTTTTCCTCAGCGACTTTTTCTATGCGGTCACTGAATTATCTGTGCCATTTCACCCGTCTCCAAAGGGATCTTCTCAAGGAACTGGGTGATACCCTTCAGGATCCATCAGCTGCGGGGGCTCAAGATAAGATTAACTCCCAGCTGGCGACCCTTAATTCTATTGTCAACTCCTCCATGCGGCTCATTTCTTATGCAGCCGATGGGGCGAGTAGGGCCGCAGGTACAGGCATGGCTTTGAGAAGACATGCCTGGATGCGGTTATGTAACTTTGCTGACCCCTTTAAGGCGTCCTTCACCAATACCCCCTTCGATGGTTCGGCTCTGTTTGGACCACAGGTGAAGATACCCTTACCAGGTGTGAGCAGGAAGGCAAGACTCTCTCTGCCATGGGAGTCCATTTCTCCACTCCCTCTAGACCATACCCCAAGGGTCAGAAGAGTGGAAAAATGTGGTTTCAGAAACCCCAGGGAGTCGTGCCTGACACACGTGGCGAGTTTCCCTCCAGGGGCAGGGGAGGGAACAATAATAGACGCCGCCCGAGGGGCAGAGGGGACCCGCAAAATCAGGGTAGCAGAGAATCTTTCTCTGACAAACCCATTCAGCACCCCTGAGGGGCTGCCCGACTGTCTGCCTTCGGAGGCAGTCGGGGGAAGATTGTCACTGTACCCAGAAGCCTGGCAACTTCTCACACAAGACAAATGGGTATGATCTATCATATCCGAGGGTTACAAGATCCACTTTGTCCACACCCCGGTACAAACAACCAAGTCCCTTCCAGATGTTCCACCCGGTCTAAGGGAACAGGCAGTGCTAGAAATTTCAAAACTGCTAGAAAAACAGACCATCCAGCTAGTCCCAGCAGACCAGCAAGGATCCGGAATTTACTCCAAGTTCTTTTTGGTGCCAAAAAAGACAGGGGACTGGAGACCAATTTTGGATCTCAGCAGGCTAAACAAGTCTGCACAAAGAACAAAGTTCCGGATGGTCACGCTTCAGTCCATTCTACCCTTTTTGGGTCAAGACAATTGGATGTGCTCCATAGACCTTCAGGATGCATACTACCATATCAAAATGAACAGGCGCTCCAGAAGGTTTCTCCGCTTCCGGCTAGGAGCCAGTCACTATCAATTCAGAGCCCTGCCCTTTGGTCTCACCACAGCCCCCAGGGTGTTCACCAAATGTATGGCAGTGGTTACGGCTCACCTGAGACGGCGAGGATTCCAGATGTTTCCATATCTCGACGACTGGCTCCTCACTGCTTCCACCAGGCATCAGCTACTACGAGCCAGGGATTATAGCATCCAAACTTGCTCCGAGCTAGGTATATCAATAATTTTTGAAAAGTCTGCATTGTCGCCTTGTCAGTCTATAGTCTTTATAGGTGCAAGCTTAAATACAAAAGACCTCTCTGCAAGACTTCCTCTCGACAGAGTGTCAGACATCCGCCGACACGTGCAGGTCTTACTACAGTGCAACAGGATTCAGGCCAGATTTGTACTAAAGAAAGACTTTGGGCCTCATGGCAGCAGCAGTCATACTAGTTCCACTGGCTCGTTTTCACATGCGGCTTCTTCAGTGGATGCTTTTTACTCAATGGTCCTTTCAACAGCTCCCAATGTCTCACAAGATAATAATCACTCAATCATGCAAAGACCACCTGGCTTGGTGGATGGTCTCCCCTCTTATACTCCAGGGCAGACCGTGTGTTCTTCCTCCTCCTGTTGCCGCAGTGACCACGGATGCCTCCCTGATCGGGTGGGGGGGCATTTTCAGGGCAGGACTGTCCAGGGCACCTGGCAACCTCTAGAGTACCATCTGCACATAAATGTCTTGGAAATGAGAGTGGTGCTTTTGGCGTTGCAAGCTCTTCAGGACTCTCTATCCACCGGGACTATTGCAATTCAGACAGACAATATGTCTGTAGTATGGTACATCAACAAGCAGGGCAGAACCAAGTCCTATCACTTACGTCGAGAAGCACTCAGACTCTGGCAGTGGGCGATCTCCTCTCAATGATTTCTGATAGCAACGCACATCCCCGGGAGGTCCAACGTCATAGCGGACAGGCTAAGCAGAGCTATTCTCATGCCTCACGAGTGGTCTCTCAATCAATCAGTAGTGGACAAAATCTTCCGCAGATGGGGTCAACCTTGCTGCGACCTTTTTGCAACTCCTCTCAACAGCAAGTGCGATGATTTCTTCACTCTCTTCCCCCATCCCGGGCACTCCCCCAGAGACGCTGTAGTTCACGATTGGCCCCGGGGTTTTCTGTATGCATTCTCGCCTTTCCCCTTATTCCCAAGCTAATTCAGAAAGCAACCGCATTGAGATCCAGGATGATCCTCATTGCCCCTTACTGGCCTCGACAAATTTGGTTCCCGTTCCTGCATCGTCACCTGCTGGAGCAGCTGTGGAATCTGGACCCACTGCCAGACCTCTTGGTCCATCAGTCGGGCGGGCTGCACCAGTCCCTTCAGTCTCTCAACCTCTCAGTTTGGTTGCTCCACTTCCAACCTTAGCCAGGCTTCCACTAATTTCTCAGCTGGTGCGTGAAATCATACTTTCTTCGCACACATCTGCTACCAGGAAGACTTATGCTAGTAAGTGGAAACGTTTCTCTTTCTGGGCAGAGGCTAGGAATATTGACCCATTTACAGCCCCTGTCCATCATGTTTTAGATTTTTTAGCAGAGCTCTTTCAAGCTGGTTCCTCCTCTGCCACCATTAGGGTCCAATTAGCTGCTATTGCAAATTTCCATGCTGGCCTGTCAGAAACCAGAATCAGGTCCCACAAACTTTGCAAGGCCTTTCTCAAAGGAACTTTGTTGCTTAGGCCCCCGGTCAGAGATCCCCCACCTCCGTGAGACTTGAACTTGATATTGGCTTCCTTGATTCTCCCCCCCTTTGAACCCGCGGCTTCCTGTTCCTTAAAATTGCTCTCCTGGAAGACTCTCTTTTTGGTAGCCATCACATCAGCTAGGAGAGTTTCGGAACTTCAAGCCCTCTGTATTCGTCCTCCTTATCTTGTTTTTCATAACGACAGAGTTTCACTTAGGCCTAATCCTTCATTTCTACCCAAGATACCTTCTGAAACAAATCTGAATCAGACTATTGATCTGCCTGTCTTTTTTCCTAACTATTCAAACAAAGCTGAACAAAATTTGCACCACTTGGATGTTCATAGGCAATTATGTTTCTACTTGGACAGGACTAAGCAAATAAGAAAATCAGACCAACTCTTCTTATCCTATGCCGAGGGCAAGCAAGGACTGCCATTTTCCAAAGTAACCTTATCCAGGTGGTTGTCCTCTATTATTACCTTGATTTATTAGCTCAGACATAAAGAACTCCCTGCTAAACCTAAGTTGGATGTGGCCTCTAGGAATAGAGCTGAGTTTGGTTCCACTGTGCTCAAGAGTCTGCTCCGATGTGCCACCCAGGACTAAGGTGCTAGGGACGCTGTCCCATCCAGCAAGAATGAAGGCGAGATAGACAACTTAACATTAAGAAGTTATGTACCTACCATAACGTTCCATGTTAGTTGTCTTCTTCTCGCCTTCTTTCTTGCATCCCACCCTCCTTCCTCCTAGCCTGGACAGACAGAGAAGAGTCCCCTTTTGAGGCCTTCTTCCTCTGGACAACTCTGATGTACATTGTGTCCTCCTCTGTCCTTGTACTATAGTTTTTCCTTGTGGTTGGACAGGTGTCCTTGAATCTTTCCTTGGTGTTAGCTCTGCCAAACGAGATCTGGGGATCTGACGCCTAGCATTGTGGGATATAGGGAGGGCCTCGAGCCAGTAAATAGCTCTCGAGCTTTAGTAGATTACCGAGTCGGAGCTGAGGATCAGCCCCGAACCCATCCAGCAAGAAAGAAGGCGAGAAGAAGACAACTAACATGGAACGTTATGGTAGGTACATAACTTCGTATTACATAGCAGGCTCAGGTCTCTTTTTATACATGATTATGACAAATGCAGAAGTAATTGTGGTAAGTCTATCTCATATATACAGAAGTCATCTAAATTCAAGCAACAAGTTTTTTGTTTTGATTTTTTTTTTTGGCTCCTGTTCCCATGGTTTGTCAGCTGACACATTCATCCACATAGGGCTAAGATCAGTACAGTCCATTTATTCCCCTTAGTGTAATAAGTCAGCATGTAGGAGAGGATGGTACCATCATCTGTGTGGAGAACTGGATTTCTCATTTTATGGCCCTAATCTTCTCTTTTGCCCATAACCAGTGCATCCAAAGAAGGCATGTAATGGATATCGCACAATTCAGTGAATGTTATAACTGTAATGTAGAAATAACCTACATGTGTTCTCTGGTTTTCACTGTGATTCTAACTAACATGGAGTATTTACACTCAAGAAATATGGCTCCCCCCCTGAGAAAGGTGAGCATGCATGACTGCTGTGACATTCCCTCTCTGGGCCTGTAATCAAGGAGCCTGAATCCTCACCACTGACACAGGAGAGAGGTGTTAATTTGGAAAAAAAATGAATATATCCAGTATTTCCAGATGCAGCTCTCCACAATAAGCACAATTTCCCTTAAGAGAACACAGGAAACACACTCAGCCTGGGGTTTGGGTTTCTCTCTCTCTCCCCGGTCTCCAGTAAGGCTCCCCACTGGCACAGCTGAAGAGTTAAGTCCTCAGCCAAGTGACCAAGCCATGTCCTTCAACACTCTCTCTGTGAAACCAGTGCTTCTTGTCCCTGCTCCAAGTAGCTGACACACATACATACACACACACACACACACACACACACACACACACACACACACACACACACACACACACACACACCAGGGAAAGGCTGGCACAGGTTTACTACCTATAACCCCTTCTGCCCAGACTGTAAGCTAGTTACTGACACCAGACCCTCCCAAGCCAGCTATTCTAAGGCTCTTACAGAGGTACCCAATTATACTGAGTGAAATTAATATTAATATGAATGGTAGTTTGACTGATGCAGTAAGGCTTTCAGGAGTGGCCACAGAGTCATCCAGCAGATATGAGTACTCTCAAAGGTTAAAATATTCTGTAAATGACCAGCCACATTGAAAAGTTTAAATCTATTTAATAATAAATAATTAAGGAACATGAAAATACTAAATATCCATTTACAATAAACACCAGAGTTTCAGTCAGAGGAAATATTAAAAATAACACAGGTGGACAGATTCATACAATTACAGAAAAACAATACTTAACTAATCTCAATATATTTTCCTGACTGATCTAAAGAGTTACTGTTGTCTGGTCACTTACTAGAGCAAGGCAAGCTGAAGTAGGTGAGTGGTCTTCCTTCTTTGTCAGGTCCCAAAAACAGACTGCTCTGAGACTTCAGTCTCACATAGTATTAAACATTATTTTAGTGATGGTTTCCAGAATGACATCACATACATATGGTCATCTGACTTCTGGTTCCCATGCAATGCCCCATTGCTAAAACTGCCAGGATTTAGCACGTATGTGTCAATAATACACACACACAGAGCCCTGCTAAGATCTGCTGCAGCTCCTGGAAGTCATAAAACACTTCCACTCTTCCTACAGGAGCTAATAATCCTTACTTCTTACACACATTGTGTCTCTGGATTCATTCAAAACTGTGAGATAACATCTTTATGGCCTAGGCCCCGTAATTTCATTTCTTACTATTTTCTAAAGTTAGCTGAAGCTGAGCTTAACCTCTTCTCTTCCAGTATCCGCTGTTAACATATATATTTAATTCAGTTACAATACAGTTGGGATCCACTCTTGGTACATTTTTAACACAAGCAGCTTTACAAATACATTTTTCAACACAAGCATCTGTACAAATCAGTTTGATATTCAAATAACATATAATTCTTTACTAAATTCCAGGTAGCTGTGCTAGCATATGTTACACATCCACTGCCCTGCTTTTCCTGGTATACCTGGCAATACCTCACATTGTCACATCTCTTCCCCCTTTGAAGACTCAAGCTAGTTTTTCAAGTGACCCTTGAGAAACATTGCTGGAGGGAAATGGGCCTGTCTGAGAATACATTAACCCATACCCTGTCTCGAGAGCCCATCTACTTTGGCATTGCCAACATCACTATGGTGCTGTACTGTCATATATGCCTGCAACCCTAGGCTCCACTTTAAAAACTTGACATTTTGCTGGCTGGCTCAGTGTAGCCATGTTAAGGGATTGTGGTCTGCAACTACAGTGAATGTCCTTCCATACAGATAGGGTTGAAGTTTCTGCAGAGACCATACTATGGCTAAACAATTTTTTCTACAGCTGCATAACATTCTTCCCTAGTTTGGAGTCTACGACTGAGATATCCCAATGGGTGCTCTTCTTTCTCTGAGGAAACCTGGCTGAGTACAGCCCCCGCCAGGTGGTTCAAAGCATCCACCTGCACAACAAATTATTTGTTGTAATCTGGACTAGCTAACACAGGGGGTCCTCCCAAAGCCCCTTTAAGCTATTGGAATGCCTGCTCGCAGGTTGGGGTCCACAACACCTTGTCTGGTCTGTTTTTCTTGTCAGTTCTGTGAGGGGAGCAGCTATTGTACTATAATTGGGAACAAACTTTCTGTAGTACCCTACTGTCCCTAAGAATGCCCTCACCTGCTTTTTAGTAACAGAGGCAGGCCAAGTTTGAATGGCTTCCACTTTGGCAGGCTCTGGCCTGATCTTACCACTCCGCACAGTATGTTCCGGGTAGGAGACCTCTGCCATACCCATCTGACATTTACTGGGCTTAATGGTCAACCCTGCCCTTTATAGTCTGCCACAGACCTCCTTGACATGGTGAAGGTGTTCATACCAGGAATGGCTGTAAATGGCAATATCATCCAAGTAAGCAAGGGCATAATCTCCTGCTATTGCTAGGATATAGTCTGTCAGCCTCTGGCAGGTCACTAGGGCATTTATTGTCCCAAAGGGCATCTTTGTGAACTCATATAATCTGAAAGGAAGCATAAAGGCTGACCTGTCTCCAGTGGTGGGATCAAGTGCACCTGCCAGTAGCTCTTGGTCAGATCAGTAGTGATCAGATACTTAGTCCCACCCAGCTGCTCTAATGCTTCATCTGTCCTAGGCATTGGGGTAAGCATCTGACTCTGTATGACTATATAGTTTCCTGGAGTCTACACAGTACCTGGTGCAGCCATCTTTCTTTGGTACCAGCACCACTGGGAAGATCCAGGGACTGCTGGACTCCTGGATTACCCCAGTTCCAACATTTCCTGCATCTCTTCCCTCAGAGTCTGTCTGACTCACTCAGGCACGCTGTAAGGGGCCTGCTTGATAGGCCATTAGGGTCCTGTAGCCACATGGTGCTACACCAGGTGGGTGCACCCATGTTTCCCAGTGAACATGCCCCCAAACTCCCATAAAACTGTTCAGTTTCTAGAACCTGGGTAGGGGATAGCTGCTGGGACAGTGCTACCCTTTCCACTGAGGTGTCAGTCTAAACCTCACTGAGATCAGTCACCAGATCCCCCTCAGACTCCTCCTGCCATCCACTGCAAATAATCAGCACCTGGGCCTCCCTATCCTGGTAAGGTTTCATCATGTTAACGTGGTACAATTTGGGACCCTGCCTCCTGCCTAGCAGTTCTACCATGTAGTTAACATCACTGACCTTCTTTACCACTTTGAAGGGTCCCTCCCAAGCTGCCTGCAGCTTATTGTGTCTGACAGGAATGAGAACCATAACCTGCTGCCCCACAGCAGACTCTCTAGCTAGAGCCTTCCTTTCATACTAGACCTTTTTCTGCTGTTGGGCTCCTGCCAGGTTTTCGTGGGCCAAGCCCATCAGCTTCCTAAGACTTGTGCTGAGGTTTAGGACATACACCACAGCAGACTCCTTGTGGGATTCACACTCACCCTCCCACTCATCACAAATCAAATGTAAAGGCCCCCTCACCCTATGTCCATACAACAACTCAAAGGGTGAAAAACTGAGGATTCCTGGGTACCTCTGTGTATGCAAACAGCAGATGAGGCAAATATTTGTCCCGCACTCTCCTACATTGGTCTGCAAATGCCCTTAGCATGGTCATTAGTGTAGAGTTTAACTTCTCCACAAGAACATTAATCTGTGGATGGTAGGGGGTGTTTTTAAGTGCTTCACCCCACAGGACTCCCACAAACAAGCCAGCAGGTCTGACTTGAAATTGGCACTTTTGTCATTCAATACGTCGCTCGGGAAACCTACCCTGCAGAAAATCTCTAACAAAGCGTTTGTCACCTTCTCGGCCTCCATGGAAGACAGAGTCACTGCCTATAGGTATTTTCTAGCATAATCTACTACAACCAGGATATATTTCTTCTCTGTGGAACTTGGGGTACCCAGAGGCCCCACAATATCCATAGCTACCCTCTGAAATGGCTCCTCAATCACAGGCAAAGGCGTCAAAGGAGACTTGACCTTGTCTCCTGCCTTAAGTACTTTTTGGCACTGCTCACAGCGCCTGTTACATCCTTTGTAATCCCAGGCCAGTAAAAGTTCTGCATAATACATCTCTTGGTATGCTTTATGCCCATATGACCTGCAAAAGGAATGTCATGGGCTATAGCTAGAAGTGCCAGATGGTAGGCACTAATAACTTCTGTATTACCTCCCCCTCTAGCCTTCCCTCAGGGGTCCACTCTCTATACAGTAACCCTTTGTTCCAGTAGACAGACTCCCTTTTTCCTTGAGAATCAGGTGCCTCCCTAGCGACCTCCCTCAAGCTTCTCAGTGTAGGGTCCGTAAGCCGAGCCTGTCTCAACTCTATCTTTGTAACTCTTCCCAACTCCTCTTCCACAGGAGGTCTAGAATCCTCCAACAGTGGTGTCTCACTGTTGGCCAGGATACTACCACTTACCTCTGCCCTTGCAGTCATTCTGTCCAAGGGGACATCAGCACCTACCAGCAGCTGTGGCCCACTTTCAGCCTCACTACTACAGGGTGGCTCCCTCCTTGAAACAACCACCTCACCAGCCCTGGTTTCAGATGTGGTATCTGTCTGGGCCTCCCCCAGGTTACCAAACCCACATGCCTGTCTCTAAGCCTGACTGCATATAACAGCATGCACACAAGGAATGCATTATCAAAATCACTCACTATCAAGACATTTGTAGGGATATTCTCAAACACATCTACTTGCTTGCTTCCTTTTCCTCCTTCCCAGTCAAGGTGAACCCTGGCCAAAGGTATCTGGAACTGAGTCCCTCCTAAAGCTCTGTCTGGAGTGGACTGCCGAAGCAAGTACAGCACCTTTTTAACCACTGCAGGCTTCACAGTGGTTATGTCAGAGGCTGTGTCTCTTATTAGTGGCCTGTTTTCATCCACTAAGATTGGACATAAACTCTAATGATAGTTAGGTACCCCTGTTGTCTCCAGACAACATACCACTGGCATACTGTTATTCCCACTTGCTTGCTCACCACGTTTTGTTCCCCATCTTGCCTCTGTGGACATCTATATGATACATGTCCCCACTGGTTACAATTAAAACATTTAACCCTTGATCCTGGCTGTGTACCTGAACTAGTGGCTTCCCCTGTTACTGGTGGACTCTGTTGGGGTGGTTTAGGCTGCCCACCTTGGTTTCCCTTATATCCATGTGCAGCACTGAGTATCCCCTTCCTGTGCAATGATGCCCTGCTTGCTAAGTAGAGATCCCCCTTTTTCCCCAGCTCATCTGCAGAATTACACTCTGTCTGCTAGCCAGATTCACATGTCCTCAGGCAAAGTGCTAAGAGCTTGTTCCCTGACCAAAAGGTCTGTCAGCCTTTCAAAAGTGGTGACCTGATATCCACTCACCCACTTATGAAAATAAATGCTTAACTCAGCAATATAATCACACATCATTTCATCTACCTTGCGTCTATGCTGGCAAAACGTTTTTTCTGTAAGCTACAGTTAACTTAAAACATTCAAGTAAACATTTCTTTACTCTGTAATAGTTTAAACAATCAATAGCAGATCATTTAAAAACAGCAGTTACAGCTTTACCATCGAGTAAGGGGGGGGTCAGGAACCATACCCAGAGACCTTGGTCAATATTATACTGTTTACATGATGTTTCAAATATATCAATAAAACTATCAGAATTATCACGCTCTGTAAATTGTGAAAGAAATTTACCGACCTTGATTGCTTCTGGGGTTCGGTTATTCCCTTGCCCATTACTTCCATGACCCTGTCGAAGAGTCAGCATATCCCTCCCATGTTGATTCTGCTTCTCATTTTCCTCAGTCTCCAAATGCCACAGTTTCTCTGCTATTTCTAATTCCAATATGTGGTCTTCAGTCCAAGTCTCTAGCTCCAAACAGATGTTTGAGCCCTCTGAGAAAAAGGTGAACTGTTCTGCTTCTGAGGGCTGCACAGCCCCATCACCAAACTGGTTGTCCTACTGGTTGCTGGTGTGTGTTGTAGCTGTGACTAAGGCTGAAATCATTTCCTCTTTAGTCAGGTTGGCATGCACCAGTCCTTTGCCTTCACACACTTTGGCTAACTCGTTCTTTGTCAGCTTGCAATAATGTTCGGCTGACATCTTAGCCTGCTTTCCCTGACTAAACTAACAAAAAATAAATAAAAACTGTTGTGAAATGAAACTCTGAATGTTTACATTATGGCTATTGGGAATACACACCTTCAGTGGCAACTGCCTACAGGCTACAGAAGTTCAATTAATATCCCACCACTGTCACCAATATATGATGTCTCCTCTCTAGGTCTGTAATCAAGGAGCCTGAATCCTCACCACTGACACTGGAGAGGGACATTCACTTGAAACAAAAATGGATACATCCAGTATTTCTAGATGCAGCTCTGCGCATCAAGCACAACTTCCCTTACGAGCACACATGGAATACACTGAGCCGAGGTTCTGGGTTTCTCTCTCAGTCTCTCCCTATGTCCCCAGTAAGGGTCCTCACTGGCACAGCTGCAGATTTAAGTCCTCAGCCAAGTGTCCAAGTCATGTCCTCCACCACTCTCTCTGTGAAAGCAGTGCTTCATGTCCCTGCTCCAAGTAGCTGACACACACACTCTTTGAGATCTGATACGCACACACACACACACACACACACACACACACACACACACACATACACACACACACACTAGGAAAGGCTGACACAGGTTTACTAGCTATGCCCCCTTCTGCCTGGACTATAAGGTAGTTACTGCCACCAGACACTCCCAAGCCAGCTACTCTAAGGCTCTTACAAGGGTACCCAATTATACTGAGTGAAATTATTATTAATATGAATGTTAGCTTGAGCAGTGCAGTAAGGCTTTCACGAGTAGCCACAGAGTCACCAAACATATATGAGAACTCTCAAAGGTTAAAATAGTCTGCAAAGGACCAGCCACAATGAAAAGTTTAAATATGTTTAAAAATAAATAATGAGAACATGAAAATACTAAATATACATTTGCAGTAAACACGAGAGTTTCAATCACAGGAAATATTAAAAAATAACACAGGTGGACAGGTTCACACAGTTACAGAAAAACAATACTTAACTAATCTCACTATATTTTCCTGACTGATCTCGAGAGTTACTATTCCCTGATCACTTACTAGAGCAAGACAAGTTGAAGTAGGTGAGTGGTCTTCCTTTTTTGTCAGGTCCCCAAAACAGATTGCTCTGAGACTTCAGTCTCACCTAATATTAAACATTATTTTAGTGATGGATTCCAGAATGACACCACATATATCTGGTTGTCTGACTTCTGGTTCCCATGCAACCCCCCCCCCCCCCCATTGCTAAAAATGGCCAGGATATAGTATTTGTGTGTCAATAATACACACATAGAGAATCTTGCTAAGATCTGCTGCAGCTCCTGGATGTCATAAAACCATAAAACACTTCCACTCTTCCTACAGGAGCTAATGAATCATACTTCTTATAGACATCATGTCTCTGGCTTCATTCAAAACTGTGAAATAACATCTTTATGGCCTAGGGCCAGTAATTTAATTTCTTACTGTTTTCCAGAGTTAGCTGGAGCTGAGAGTAACCTCTTCTCTTCCAGTATCCTCTTAACATATATATTTTAATTCAGTTACAATACATTCAGGACCCACTGTTGGTACATTTTAACACAGGCAGCTTTACAAATGCATTTTTCAGCACAAGCATTTGTTCAAATCAGTTTGATATTTAAATAACATATACTTCTTTACTAAATTCCAGCTAGCTGTGCTAGCGTATTTTACACATCCACTGCCCTACTTCTTCTGGCATAGCTATCAATACCTCTCATCATCACAACTGCATCATTCCTCTCTCTCTTCTCATCAGCTACTCCATTGCTTGGGGCACTGATTTGAACCTGAGTCACTAGAGTCATAGTCAGGGCTTAATCCTATGTCATTGTGACGGCCAAAATACAACTATAATTAATCAGAGAAGTTAGAAAAAATAATGCTGTGGGGTGCAAGTGAGAACAATTATGTGCCAATCAAAATGACAACTGTAGGTATCAATGTAGATATAAGATTGATCGCCTGACAATAAATGTGATTGTGCATGACAGAAAGGACTTTCAAATAATTTTATTTTATAAAATAACTTAAGCAGTATGATTTTGAGGCTGCAGATATTTGACAATAAATAAGCAATATGTTTTTATGATACAGATGTAAGCATTACAGTTTCAGAATAAGAGTGTTCACATATACTAGGCAATAAATGCAGAATTGCATTAAAATGTATAGAAGGAATATGTCTATTCTATTCTAAGGGATTTATAATTCAAAAGATAATGTACTTGTCTGAGAATTCTAAAAAGGAAAGTAGTGGCTTTAAGCAGTTTTAATGTCAGTATCAATGTGATCAATTCAATGCAAATATATAGTAATCAATGGACTACAAAGGGTAATTTTTAATGGCTGAATATTAAAACAGGACAGATACAAGTGAAAAACATGTTTGTAAATTATGGCTGCTTAATGAGAAGTGTAGTCCTTTGTGTAAAACAGGTTTTCAGTTGTGTAAAATTAAACTGATATTTATTTTTGTGTTAAGGGACTGCAAATTTAGGGGGAGGCATTTAAGTGACTGATGGTTATTTAAGCAAGTAAACTGAGTGAGAATTGTTCAAAGCAGGATTAAATATTAGAAGAGAGTAAACGTTTGCACAAAACAAGAGCTATTTTACAACTGATGTAGACACAGGTGGAATAAAACTGGTTTGGGTTTGGCAAGAGATCCTGAATAGTAAAATGGCTGAACATGTCTTCATTTTTATACTGTATGAACATCTGGGACATATTATTGCTTTTAATGCTGCTAAAGAAGTTTGGAGAAATTATACCAGAAAAAAGTATATCTACATTATTCAGCAAATTGTTTTCCTAGGGTGCAGTTTTAGTCACCCTGGATTCACTGCTTTTCCCATTAGTGCTTGTACCTTGGATAGTGGCCGATGGTTTTTCTGATTCTAATTATCTTTAAGAGGTCTCTAAGAACTTATCCTTCTGAGCTGGCTTTCAGTACTTGGCTTAGACGGTTTTTCACCTCATGACTGTATTCTTTAAAATTGTTCTGTTTTATTGTCTTACTTCATAACTGTTTCCTTACATGTATGTTTTATCTTTAATTTGCATTGTGCTTAGTCTTAATATAGCCTGTTCTTCCTGACCGCTCTTCCTTCAAGAGTGTGAACTCTTCCTTCCAATAGCATTTCCTGTCCAGCTACCAGTCTTGTTACAGTCCTATCACCCCAAGTTCCAGTTTTAAATGAATCTGTCCCCACAACAGAACTCCTAAAACATTTAATCACTGCTGATACATCAGGCCAGTTTGTTCTGCTCGTTGGTTACATATCATCTCCACACTCTGCCATTGTTGAAACATCTTGTATTACTTATTCATTAATTCTTGATGTTTGTGTGCTGTGAAATATGTCTTACATGCAGTTTTCTTAGTCAAGTAATGTATAACACGTTGATAGGTATACTCTATTTTTTTTTAATTCCAGTTAGAAGAAAGTCACATCCCTTGCCTCTTTTAGGGTGTGACTTCCCAAGGATGTCTTGCACAGCTTGCGGTTGCATTGCCTGTTCTGTCTTCTTTTATCTTCCAAAAGTGTATTTGGTGAATTGTGCATCCTAGACGAGGTGTGGGTTTGTTGATGTCGAGGAATGTGCAGTGATACTATGACCTGCCTATCATTCTTAGAGATAGACACCTATCACCATTCATGCATTCCGTTTCTGCTTATGTTGCCCTGCTCCTCTGTTTCCCCACTGTTAGACTACAAAAATGATAGCCTACCAGCATATCACATTATAGCTGGTATTTCCCTGCTGAATGGGTGTATAACTAGATTTTTGATCAGGATGTGCGTACTCATGTGTAAATGGCATAAAGCAAAAATGCAGCTATTTTTCTGTCACATTATGGCTCTTCTGCATGGTTCTGTGCATTTCTACCCCTTTTTAA